>NC_068281.1:30254283-30554283 GCF_025860055.1 Xyrauchen texanus
CACTGTTGCTGCTGCAGAGCAAGTACTGAGACTTGCTACTGCTAGAAAAGAGTTTAGCATGAGGACATGGTGCAGCTGCACAAATAGATATAGAAATACCCACGTAGCAATTCTAGACCTGTGGATCTGGAGTAGAGGTGAGTTTCAGAGCAAAACAGAGCAATTTGCTTTTGTAGACCAGGATAATGTATTTTTTCAGCAATTAAGAAAAAGCCACTGTGGCCAGTGAGTCCTTTTCTCTCTCTCTCTCTCTCTCTCTGTGTGTGTGTGTGTGTGTTTGTTAATAAGAGTTTGTGTTAAGCTGTGAAAATAAGGACTCAAGTTTTAACAGATCAACACTACAATCACTTATCTACCACTTAATTTCCTGTATCGCACACACCTCAAGCAAAAAGACTATTAACATGTTGCTGTGTCAGTGGAAATACTTCAAACATTAGTAAGGTAAAGGGGCCTTATTCAGTAATTAGGAGCATTAGTATTGCAATAATTTGTTAGCAATGAAAAATGCCAGACAATTTCTGACCACACATTTTCAGACAGAGAAGTATTGACATCATTGCAGCATTGTGTGTGATGGAGAAGGCAACTTACATTACTCTCTGTGACCTCTGTTTCAGCAGGCCGGCCTGGTCCGAACTCATCCTCGTAGGGCAAACCAGTGGGTTTTGCTCCATAGGTATTATAGTCATAGAATGAATCATCATAATTGGTGGGGTTTAACTCTTTTGCCTCATACTCATTAATATCGTATTCCTTAAAGTCATGATTCTCATCGGTATTAGTGCCTTTGGACTCATCAATATCCACTTCCTCATTTGTTACAACAGTGGGATCCACTCCAACTTCGTCCACTCCTGTAATGTAGTCATCAACAATTTCCTCTTTGTTCAATGGATTCTGCTGAACACAGAGAACAGAGAGGTTAGTCTAGCAGACACCACACCAAACTAAACAGATGAACAAACTCCTTCAATTAAGCTCTAAAGGGTCTAATTAAGATTGCAATGGCAAACTTTAAAAGATGTCATTTAGGTCCTTACATTGTGTAATTGGTTAGTAAAGTAATAAAATTCTAATGTCTGCTCAATTTAGAACTGCTCCACAAAGTATCTTGGTTATATGAATTTGGTTATAGTAATTAAACAACTGATTCGATATTAATGATTAATCATGTGTTCTTTTTTTAACTTGAACCCATTAACAAAATGCAAAATGTTAGTATTTTGATCATCTACACACTACCAGTCAAATGTGTGGACAGAGTTTATAATTTACTTGATATTAAAAAGCATATACATAACTACAAATAGAACTTGTCCTTTACCTACATATGAATATCTTTACAATGCTCAAATTTTTGTTTGTTTGTTTGTGTGTCTACTTTTAGCTAAAATAAGCTATTTTAAGTGGCTAACAGCTACAGTAACATTTGATGCATTTTACACTGCAATTAACAGAAACTAAAGCCTCAAATGTCTTCAAAGTCCTTGCTAAACATGATTATGTAACCATCTTTATTCATGAGGGTTAAATATCTTTACACAATCATACAATTATATTAATGAATTCCAACATTTTAATCTGTTTAAAATATGACAAACTCTTGCATGTGATATCGCTGCACTAAAGTCTCATCTCTCATTGTACCTCCAGTGCCTTTCACAAGAGCTATTTTGGCAGCTTTTATTTAAAAACTAGTTCCATTTATTTTTGCTTTCCTTAAAAAAAAAAAGACTGCGCTTTTATTTTACTGTCTTTGCCAAAAGAAGCATATTTGAATGGAATTCCATTTAAAATATTCAATGGAAAATAAGATTTGATTGGCTGCAAGCAGATCTTTACCTCATTGGCAGGAAGAGAAACAGGAGGGGGCTCAGTGCCATAGTCCTGCTCAACATAGTAGTCACCTTCAACAGTGCTGGGCTATATGTAAACATCAAACAATAGATTCATGCCAATCAGAATGGAGACAAAATTAATCTAATCTAAGATTGAATGTTAATTTATTGGTCATTTTAAAACAATTGATAATCATATCTGTTTATATCTGTCTGATTTTTACACAAGAGTGAAAGCGTACTCATGAAAGTAAAGGGATGTAAATACAGAGGAAGGAAAAGTGGCAGAACAGAGGGTAGTAGAACAGAGAAAGAGCTTCTTGACCTCAGAGTGAGATTCACATGGTAATAAATCAGAGACTACACAATGTGAAAGTGGGCAGGCTGAAGAAATCCCACAGTGATTGACATGCACCTTGGCCAAACAGATGAGCAAGAGTGCTTACCTTGGTATCTGTATTGACCTCCGTTGTGGGAATTTCAGTGGCAGGCAATCCTTCTGTGTAGTCATAGAACTCATTATAATCCGTGTATTCAGTATTGTACTAAAAGAGAGGCAGGATGCACGTTAGAGGGAATTACATGAATGCAAATCTTTGTATGCACTAAAATGCATAAGAATAATTCAAAGGGATAGATCACTCCAAAAATAAAAACTGTCATTTAGCCACCCTCATTTTCTTCCACGTTACACAAAAAGATACGTTTGGCAGAATGTTAGCCTTAGTCGCCATGCATTTTCATTTTATATAAAAAGATTAAATGAAAGTGAATGGTGACCAAGACTAACATATGTGTATTGCCTAACATATCCTTTTGTGTTAAATGGAAGAAAATGGGGGTGGGTAAATTACTGCATTTAGATTTTTGGGGGTAACAATCCCTTTAAATCATGTTAATCAACACAATTTCTTGTGTTTGCAGTTCGCATAATCAGTGTTTGCAGAACTACAAAGATTTTTGTAGGCTGAAAAGCCTATGATGAAAAATTATGATTTAAACAACTTTAGAGTTCAAGTAATTCATGAGTTTTCTGCCTTTAAACCCTCAAAAAATTGGCCTCATTCACTTCCATTGTTGTTAACCAAATTTTGCTTTTATAAAGAAAAAGAGGGGCCAGACAAAAAACATTTTTGTGGTAATACCACACATGGTATTTTGCATTTTAATAAGAAATAATTCTATAATTTTGTAATTTCAAAATATAATTTAGTTTTTTCAAAATAAATAAATAAATAATGTCTGAATAAATACTGTAAGACATTCCAAGGAAAACATTTTGAAATCTCCCCTTGTTTTCCACTCTGATTTTAATAAGGTTCACAAGCACAAGGTGAGACACAGCAGATTAAGTTAACAGGAATTCTGTGATATGCCACTGTCCAACGAGAGGAATGAATTTAAGTCCCAGTGCAGCAGCTGAGCTAATAAAAATAACAGGAAAAAAAGAGAACTGAGGCTTGGTGAACTGGGCCACGTTCCACTGGCTGCAGAAGAGAAGCGAGAAGGAAGAAATATCCAGCTGTGAGTCAGTTTACAGCATTAAAGGGTCTTGCCAAGCATGGAGTCTACCATGGCTGTGGCCAGCAAGCTGGATGAAAGGCATAAATATTGTCCTGGGCCTTTAAAATTGCATCCCCGTTTCCCACACGTGTCTTAAAGCATTTGGTGCGGCGCAGGGGAGCTCCTTGCAAGGAAGAAGAACAGGCCTTCTTCCAAAGCTATCTGCTCTTCCTAATTTATATCGATTTTAGACTGATGCCCCACTGAATTAAATCTGATTGCAAAGCTACATTTCATCTGTTTTTAATAGGTGACTGCATAGTTATGCAATTCATTTTTACCATTCCATATTATTTTACTGATTTGTCCATTGGTTTCGCTCTGGCGTCTTCCAGGATATGTGATGAAGCTACATTTTCCATCTACTGTTGTGGAGTATATACCCCAAGCAGCAGTTACTTTAATTTGTCAAAATGATACAATAAGAAGTTATTGAATAGCTGAAAAACATAACTTCACTTTTCCAGGTATTCTAGAGCTTGTCGAGAATGGAGATGCTAGACTTTCCCAGCAAGCATGCAGCAGTCATTAAAGAAAAATAAATTGCCACGCCACTCAAATGTGGGCTCAGACTTTGTGGCAGGGGGAAAATAGTTTCCACCGTGAGCTCACTGGTTATTCCATGATATATTATTGGAAAACACTGACACACTGAAAAAGATGAAATGTCAAAATCCAGACAAAAGTTTTTGTATTTAAATGTCAGATTAACAGAGAGTTTAATCCCTACAGATTACATTTACACTCTCAATAATATTAATACACTTTTTACAGACCTGCAGCCATATAAAACCTTTGTAACACAATATTACTCTTACTACCTAATACTGATTAATAATTCAGATATTTGGCAATATTGTTGGTGTGGCTAACCTTATGAGGACTCTCCATAGACATAATGCTTTTTATACTGTACAAACTACAGATTCTAAACCTAACCCTAAAAAAACTTTATGCATTTTGACATTAAAAAAATAAATAAAATAGTTTGATTTTAAACCGATTTGAAATATAGGGATACAAGAAGTATATAGCATAAAATACCCCCCACCCCCACCCCACCCCCACACACACACACACACACACACACACACACACACACACACACAAACATACTAACCTCCTCCTCGGGCTCCTGAGCCTGTGGTGTGTCCTGGTGGGGGGTTTCGCAGTCTGGGCTGTAGTGTTCACAGTAGTCATAGGCTGCTCGAGGGTCCGCCACCAAAAGAAGCTGCTGGATGTCACCCTGAATGAAATCCACAACAAAACAGGCATTTATCACCGATATTCCAGATACATATACTTAGTGCAGTATGTAATTTCTGTATCACTAGTGGAATCAATTAAATTGCAAACTTTTAAGAGGCCTGACATAGCAACATTGGCACATCCAATAGTGATAGTTTGGGGCAGAACTTATACCATTGTTCGAGCTAAAAACACAGGGAAGAGTTTGAGAACCTGTATGTAAGCAATCATCATTTTTGCATTTCTGTTTGATGCCCCCAGTCACCACTTGAACTCATTCAAATGTTCAATATAATTTGTTAAAAGGTCAACAGTATATACTTTTTCATCTATATGGGACTCAATTTAGCACCTACTGTAGGTTAGAAATCTAATATTGTAATGCAATTTTTTGATTTGCCGTGAAATCGCTGGTTTATGACATACATCTTTGTAAACCAGCAATGGAGTGGTGGTGGTGTAGTGGTCTAAACCACATAACTGGTAAACTGTTAATCAGAAGGTTGCTGGTTCAATCCCCACAGCCACGACCATTGTGTCCTTGAGCAAGGCACTTAACTCCAGGTTGCTCTGGGGGGATTGTCCCTGTAATAAGTGCACTGTACCGGTAAGTTGCTTTGGATAAAAGCATCTGCCAAATGCATAAATGTAAATGTACATCTTTGTGTCATTATGTCATGTCTCACACAGTGTTGGCTATCTCATGTTCTGGCTGGAGAAACTAACTACACTGTTCAGTTCAGTCAGTCACACTCACACATTTCAGGACAGCATCAGTGCAGTTTAAATGGATGTTTATCTGTTATCCATTTGATGAAATTGTTTACCTGCTTTAATGCTTGCATATGATTTCTGGTAGGGTTGTTGAAGCTTACATTGCTTGTTATGTTTTTATGAATCAAACATTTCTCGTGTTAACTGATCGTACTATGTTTTTCCGGTTAAGTTACTGTGACATGTTTAATATGTATGACTTGTGAAATGTACTTCTTGTAATTGTTATATTGCATATTTAAGCATATTATTTTTTTACCTTCAATAAAGTATATTTTATCCACATCATTATTGAATCCTCAATTTATGTTTTTAGTTTACATGTTTTTGAGTGCATTGCATAGATACGGTATTGTAGTAACAGAGGCTGGACAATATAGTACAAAAATAATACATTCTTCAATTGAAACTGTATCAGCTTAATAATGAGTTTAACCTCTTAAAATGAAAATTGCAATTCAAACATTGATAGTAGATAAAAAACTTCATATTAAGATAATGAAAGTAATCTAAAATCATGAGATTCATCCACCAGAAGAGCATTGCCAGAACACAACTGATGTAATGTATTCTTCCGCAAATTGCTTGCAATTTTAATTTTCAACCACAAATGTTGAGGGCACAAAATGATGTAGGGCAGCTTTAAGGTATGAATATTTAACATTTACATTGAATCCTTATCCAATAATTTTATCCAGAGTGACTTAAAAATGAGGAACATCACAAGCAGTTATTAATACAGTACAAGAGACCACAGTATTTTCAGAATCACAATGCCAAGTTTTAAGAGTAAGCTAGAGTAGTACAGAAGCTAGAACAGCAGAAAGGTACGTACACACTGCCAGCGACTTTGTCGCTGCAGGTCGCCAGTGGCTGGCGGTGAAGTCGCTAGTGGGTGTTCCCACTACTGGTTGCCTAGTAACGTTTATAAATGACATTCACGGATGTCATTCCATTGCTGTTGACAGCGAATCTCTTTTCTTGCCACTAAAAACAAACATTTTGGAGGGAAAAGACTAAATATAAATGGAATCAGTACATAAAATGCTTTATATCAAAGATGAATGAGAAACAAGGCGTGCTGTTTGCCATCGCAGCTGTTTATCTATGGCGAAAATGCAAATGCCGGTCTGTCTGGGTCCATAAGATCCCCGCGATCTCAGATATACCTTTTCACGCAGTATTTTTTCTTAAAAATATCCTTGTACGTGGGAAGAGACATATCATAGAGCACTGGAAAATTTCTAACAGCAAGAATTAGCCTTTCATCCATCTTTCCATTACTGCAGGAGCTGAGAGAGAGAGAGAGAGAGAAGGATCACGTGAGCTCTCCCGTCTTCTCTCCTATTGGCTGTCGCTTCCGTTAGTCGCTCTTCATTTGAATAAAGTTGAACTTGTCTCAACTTTGTCGCGTTGCTGGTCACGCCCACATCTAGTCGCCAATGGTCACGACAGCTCGTATCGCTGGAAGTCGCTGTGCTCTCATTGAAAATTTATGGTATGGAGTCGCTGTCGCACGCGATGTCGCTGGCAGTGTGTACGCACCTGAAGGACTGTAGAAAATCTTTTTTTCGGTTTATGGGAACTGTCCTTGTTTATGGCTGTGGTAAACGAAGGTTAAACATGTAAACCGAAACTCAACAGGGAAATAGAAATAGAGCTGTTCAGTCCAAAAAACCGGAAGCAAATTTACCATGGGTTCCCTCTGGATTTATTATGGGGTTTTATAATGGGGTTCCCCTTCTGTCACTCATTCGACATTGTGTCGATGAAGTGACACTCGGGGTCGATTTTGAGAGACCGAAACACCTTCAGATCTGGGAGAAAAGACCAATGAGAATTGGTGAGTTGAATTTGCATGCCACTCCCCCGATATACTGGTATAAAAGGGAGACCAGCAGGCAAGTTCATACAGTAAGTATCCAGGCGCGTTGTGGTTACGACGGATGCCTCCAAGTCCGGCTGGGGCGCTGTGTGCAATGGGCACATGGCTGCGAGCTCCTGGACAGGACCTCACCTGCGTTGACACATCAACTGCCTTGAGTTGCTGGCCGTTGATTCGGCCGTTGATTCAGGGCAAGCACATGTTGGTCTGGACGGACAACACCACGACGGTGGCCTATATAAACTGCCAATGCGGTATACGCTCCCGTCTCATGTCACAACTCACCAGTCGACTCCTCCTCTGGAGTCAGCAGCGGCTCAGTTTGCTGCGTGGCAATCACATTTTGGGCGACCTCAATGTCACAGAAGAAGCTCTGTCACGGCCGGTAACACTCAGAGAAGTGGTAGACCTGTTTTCCTCCCAATAATCCTCCCTCTACCAGCTCTGGTATGCCTTGATGGGAGCTCCCCTCGGCACAGATGCATTGGCACACAGCTGGCCCGAGGGCTGCGTAAATATGCGTTCCTCCCAGTGAGCCTACTTGCACAGGTTTTGTGCAAGGTCAGGGAGGACGAGGAGCAGGTCACCCTCGTGGCTCCGTTCTGGTTAACTCAGTCCTGGTTTTCAGACCTCACACTCCTAACGACAGCTCCTCCCTGGCGAATTCCCCTGAGGAAGGACCTTCTTCCTCAGTGACGGGACACCCTCTGGCACCAACGCCCAGACCTCTGGAATCTCCATGTCTGGTCCCTGGACAGGATGTGGCAGACCTAACTGGTCTACCGCTCGCTGTGGTTAACACGATCACTCAGACCAGAGCCCCTTCTACAAGACAACTCTACACTTTGAAGTGGCATATCTTTGATAAGTGGTGTTCTTCCCGGAATGAAGACCCCCAGAGCTGTGCAGTCGGGTCAGTGCTTGCCTTCCTGCAAGAGAAGTTGGATGGACAGTTGTCTCCTCTCCACTCTCAAGGTCTACATAGCTGCCATAGCAGCACACCATGACATGGTTCAAAGTAAGTCCCTCGGTAAGCAAGACCTTATCATCAGGTTTCTGAGAGGTGCCAGGAGGCTGAACCCTCCTAGGCCGCGCCTCTTTCCCTCATGGGACCTCTCCATGGTCCTCTCAGGCCTACGGAGGTCCCCCTTCGAGCCCCTCGAGTCAGTTGAGTTAAAGGCAGTCTCTCTGAAGACTGCCCGTCTGACCGTGGTCACTTCCATCAAGAAGGTCGGGGACCTGCAAGCATTCTCTGTGAGCGAAGAGTGCCTAGAATTCGGTCCGGAAGACTCTCACGTGATCCTGAGACCCTGACCAGGATACGTGCCCAATGTTCCCACAACCCCTTTTATTGATCAAGTGGTGAGCCTACAAGTGCTGCCCCCGGAGGAGGCAGACCCAGCCTTATCTTTGCTGTGTCCGGTGCGTGCTTTGCGCATCTATTTGGATCACACGCAGAGCTTTAGATGCTCTGAGCAGCTCTTTGTCTGCTTTGGTGGACAGCAGAAAGGGAACGCTGTCTCCAAACAGAGGCTTGCCCACTGGATCGTGGATGCCATAGCGTTGGCCTACCAGGTCCAGTCAGTGCCCGCCCCTTGCGGGTTCGAGCACACTCCACGAGGAGTGTGGCATCCTCGTGGGCACAGGCCAACAGCACATCTCTAGCAGACATATGTAATGCAACGTGCTGGGCAACACACAACACCTTTGTGAGGTTTTACAATCTACTGGGTGAGCCGGTCTCAACTCGTGTTATTTCAGGTGCGAGCAGGTAAGTACCCAGTACTTGTGCTACATGCCCTTGCGTCTGTTTCTATTCTCATGGTAGCTTGTCTACACCTGCATCGGCAGTTCATGTGACCAGTTCAGTCATTGTGGCATTCGTATATGGGGACCCTAGTGTCACTTTATCGACACAACGTCGAGTGAGTGACAGAAGTAGAACATCTCGGTTATTTTTGTAACCTCCGTTCCCCGATGGAGGGAACTAGACATTGGGTCCCTCTTGCCACAGACAGAAATTTACCACTGTAACGCCCGGGACCTTGTCTCAGCTCCTCAGTGCAAAACCTGAATGAACATGCTTGCTGGCCTCACTTTTATACCCGTATGTCAGGGGGAGTGGCATGCAAATTCAACTCGGCAATTCTCATTGGCCTTTTCTCAAAGATCTGAAGGTGTTTCGAGCTCTCAAGATCGACACAGAGTGTCACTTCATTGACACAACGTCTCGTTCCCTCCATCAGGGAATGGCGGTTACAACAGTAACTGAGATGTTTTTCAACTTATGATTAAAATAAGGTCTGTGGTAAACATTACTCGACGATATGTGGATGTTTTGTTCTACAACACAGTCATACCTCAAAGTGAATTTTTAAGCCATCTTGAATTGCATACATTTCAAAATGTATGTTTGATGACTAAAAGTGTGTAATTTATGTTGTAGAACAAAACGTCCATGTATCGTCAAGTAATGTTTACCACAGACCTTATTTTAATCATAAGTTGAAGCGAAGGGTTCCCATTATAAGCGAAGGGTTCGCTTACAAACTGACATTGCGGCTCTTTAGCAATAGAAGAGACTATATTTTATTCCTTTATTCAAATACAATTATTTTGTGAAAAAAAACATCTTAAAAATGTAAACACAAACACATCTGTCCTAATCCTTGATATTGCACTAAATCAAATAAGCATGTGTCTGTGCACCATAGAGACCTATTCGTGTGATAACATCGAAAGTAGCTGCCGGGTATTGAGCTTGATCCCATGTGCTGTTGTGAGCTGCTTTCCCAACCTCTCAAAGCCTGCTCACAGACAGGAAGAAGGAAGACACAATGCTCAGCTGAAACAACAAAGAAGAGCAAAAGCTTTCGGTTCAGTGCTCTGTGTGTGCGCAGATGTCTGAACGGGCGTTAATCTGTATTCCACTCAAAAAGTGCAATTGTGCTCCACTGTGAGTCACATTTCATAGAGCAGCCCAGCTCTAACGACTGAGGAATAGCAAGAAAAATAACCAGCACCCATGCTTATGTGAAATTTCTGAGGTGGCCTGTTTTTCATGAAAATTTGAGGAATGGAAATAAGATCTCTGCTCCCACCTTGACACAAATCAAAACAGCTCTAGTACCAGAGGAATTTATCAAGCAGGAAACCTCTTAGTCTTTTGAGAACATAAACTACTGCTGTAGAGACCGCAGAATACCTCAGCAGACCTGCACTTATGCAAACCTGCATTGCCAAATCCAGACATAATGCATTGAAGGCAGACTACAACTGTAAAAGCTTAAGGTGCTGGAAAACATTTTATGGTACCAAAATGATGCTTCCTGCAAGCATGACCAATAAATTCTTGTACACTTTGGAGAGCTCTGACAATCTTCTGCACAACAAATATCTCACATTTAGGCACTAACACACATGCTGATGTGTAGCCTATATACAGTTAAATGGTTAACAGCTAGTGGGGTTTGGCCAGCATGTTGATATTCAGTCATGCTGAAAATACCATCTTAACTAGCATGCAATTCCCATGCTAGTTTTGGCTGGTTCATCCTGGTTAGGGCTGATTTTTTGCCATGGCTTGCTGGTGAACCAGCATAGCCATGTTGTTCACCAAAATTTGGCTGTTGAAGCTGGTCAACTAGCATGTTTTTTTCTGGCTAGCTAACCCAGTAGGTCTTGCTGGGTTAGCAAGTCAAAAAGCCTTGTTGGAACACCAGAACACTAGTATCTTGTGATGTGGACCAACATTAAAAAAACAACATATGTAACAGTAGCCAGCATGTACTGTATATTATGGCTGTGCAGTGTGTAAAACCTCACTCTCCTGGCCTTGAGAGATGCACTAGTGACTGAGGCTAGAGCCATTTCTTTTCTATACTTTTTGCTAGCATAGCAGTAAAATATGGTTGTCCTCTTTGGGGTGCTCAATACAGTTATATCCATACACAGTTTTGTTATGAAAGAGAGTAGACCTAAATGATCCCTTTCTTTACACACTATGAACTCAGACATCTAGTGTATGCATTTTCAAAGTGTTGTATCATCTCAAATGGAACACTAAATGCTCTTTTTACTAAATGAAGCAGTCACCAATTAACAGCTGATGGACATGATGTTTCAAATGAATGAAATGTGTTGACGCTAGCTTTAGCATGTCAGCCAATCTCAGTCCAACACTTCACAAATGTCACACAAATTCACACAGTGTGGGCTGATGGTAACGCATTCAAATCATATTTGCAAGGTGCTGTTTTCACAGAAGATTCTCTAGTTGCCATTTTCACCAATAATTAAAATTGTTTTGTCAGGCCAGCATTGCAGGTAACCTTGCTTTCTGCTACGTGGGGCAATCTGCAGATGTTGAGTTCATGAAATGTCCAACGTTCCACACACTGTTATTTTTGTTGTAGAAATACATCATCCATGTACTCATAGTACTATTCTTTTCGCTGCATTTTCACTTTGAATACACTTCTTACGCAAAAAAAATGGCATAGTAGGATTGAGACAAATGCATTCTATAACCAAAGTAACTAGCTTAAATTTACAGAATTCATTACTCAAAAACTACAATTCTGAGAGTGAGTTAATATATTAAAATGTGCTATATGAAAAAAACCACACTCAAAAACCTAGTCTGTTAAGTGCACAGATAATATACTTGCATATGTATCTGGATTGAACATCAGCAGAAACAGAGAGAGATAAATCAACTTTGAATACTGCAATTTCCATTGGGATAACCAGTCTTATACAAAGATTGTTGAGTACTGAGACTTTTACAGTACACTGACCTAATTTCAGTGTCTGATTATTGAATTTTGAACAAGATGTCAAAACCTTACAGCAACAGATCAGTATCAAAATACTAACAAGCTACTTGTTATGAATTTATTTCCTTTATATGTGTCATTATTCTGCACAAAATCTCTAAATGTTTCATGCTCTATTTCATCTGTTCGGGCTTAGTGTATAAAGAACAATAAGAACTGGCAGGGACTGAAGACAATCCTGGCTAAAACTGCCAAACTTGATATAACAACCCTTAAAATATTCTAACAGTAATGAATCAAAAACTATGCACATTCTAGGAAGCTTTACCTATTCCCTTCCTGTAATTCAATATCAATCTATGGCATTCTTGTATCCTGTTATGCAAATTAAAACAATTATCTGACATGCCAAATGTGCTGCAGGCCTTTTAGCAGTTTTATATAAAAACAATTCTAATTTAGGACAGATCACTTCAACTTAATGACCAATACAAGAGCATGACCTGACTGTGATTATACAAAAAGAAGGTCTTGAAATTTTAAACTGAAGCTTGACATGCTCCTTGAATTTCATCAGTTGTAATGCATTCATCCTTCAGGTAAGATATTCATGTTTTAAAAACAGCAATATCAATGGTATCTCTATGTCAAAAGTGCTGCTGTATCGGAACATGAGGGCACAGTGAATAAATTAAGATCTGTTAAGTACAAGCACAGAGGAGAGAGTCGAAACTGACTGATGTACTGATGTAATAGCATTTAAACTACAAATAGTTGATCTCATTAACTAAGGTTTCATTCAGAAATTAGCAGCAAGCTAAAGAACAGTAAATGACTTAGTTACGTACGTAACCTCGGTTCCCTGAGATGAAGGGACAATGCATTGCTATGCATATGGGGAGTGCCTTCTTACACGTCTTTGTTGAAACCTCTCTACTGTCTGCTATAAAAACAGGTGCACAAACACCATTTCCTCAGAATTTCTGACTGAGAACAAGGAGTGCATCACTCGTGCCTCAAGAACTCTTTGAGTCTTGTAGTGCGGCTAGCATTCGCAATGTCTCGTTCCCTTTGTCTCAGGGAACTAAGGTTACGTATGTAACCGAGACATTCCCTTATGACTCAGTACACTTGACATTGCGTAGCTGCACATATTTGGAATAGAATCACACCGCACTACACTACATAACTTCCCAGAGAGCAAACATGGCGCCGCAGTCTTGTGTGATGGCGACCGACATGAGTATGCCGCAGTGAGTGATCCTCATGTTGGCCAGGAGGAGAGTACTCATAATGAATATATGAACTATAGTCATATAGTATGAATTAACTCCTTATGAACCCAGTCGGGACAAGAGTTTATTTAGAATGTAAGTGCTTGTGACTTTATGGTAAATTATAACAGCCTGAATACAGGCGGCTTTACAAATGATGGGGAGCCCGTACTTAAAGGGAAGGGCATAAGTATATACAGTATATATTTGGCCAATGAAAAGCAAGTGCTCTAAACAGCGAGGACTGAGATGTTACATCTAAGTTGTAAAACCATACAAATTCTTTGAGAGGACCATCCTGCTGCAAAACATATGTCTTATAAGACACACCATCCGTCCATGCCCAGGAGGAGGGCCTGCCTCTAGATGAGTGTACTTTAACAATTGGGTGAGCAATTGGACAAGTCTTACCCTGCGACTAGTAAGCCAGGGTAATTGCACCGTCAATCCAGTGAGAGAGACTTTGCTTGGAGATGGGCATTCTTTTTGTGCATCCTCCATAGCATATAAAGAGCTGATCAGACAGTCTGACTGGCAAGTACGCTCAGCGTATACTTTTATTGCCCGCACAGGGCATAACAAATGCAATGACTGTTCCTCAGCCGAATTAAATGGAGGAGGGAAGAAGGCCTGAAGGTGAACCACCTGCACTTTGAAGGGTGAGGTTAGGCATTGGGTAAATATCTTTTCCTGGGTTTGAATGTGACTCTTGATAGACTGGGGCCAAACTCCAGGCATGAATTGTCGATGCAGTGCATGAATTGTAGTGCATGCAGGTCACCTACCCGTATTACTGAGGCCAGAGCCAGCAATAGTGTGGTCTTAAGAGAGAGCATGCACAATTCAACGGAGTCCAAAGGCTCGAAGGGGGGCCCTGCGAGAGCTTTTAGGACTAAAGTTAAGACCCAAGGTGGGAATGTAGCCGGCAGAGGTGGGTTTAATCGTCTTGCTCCTTTAAGGATCTTCATGATTAAATCATGCTTGCCTATAGAGGTGCTGGCTTTGTGTGCGTGATATGCAGATATAGTTGCCGCATACACTTTAATCATTGACAGGGTCCTGTGTCTAATTGCTCTTGAAGAAATATTAGAATTTCATGTATGGGGCAGTCAAAACTGACCCTGGATGTACTGATTCAATAACATTTAAACTACAAATGATTGATCTCATTAAATAAGGTTTCATTCAGAAATTAGCAGCAAGCTTAAGAACAGAAAATGTCTTGTTAACCTCAGTTCTATGAGATGAAGGGAGCGAGACATTGCGTAGCTATGCATATAGGGAGTGCCTTCTTTCATGTCCTTGTTGAAACCTCTCTACAGTAACACCAATATTGTAATATTGGCTATGGTGTTTGAGCCCCGCCTGATTTGGCATGACACTGTCCGCTATTAAAACAGGTGCTCAAACACCATTTCCTCAGAATTGCTGACTGAGAACAGGGAGTGCATCACTCCTGCCTCAAGAAATCTTGAGTGTTGTAGAGCGGCTAGCATTTGCAATGTCTCATTCCCTTTGTCTCCTTTTTAACTCCTTATGAACCCAGTCGGTAAATCATGCTTGCCTATAGAGGCGCTGGCTTCGTGTGCGTGATAAGCATATAATGTTGCCGCATACACTTTAATCGTTGACGGGGTCCTGCGTCTAGTTGCTCTTGAAGAAATATTAGAATGTCATGTATGGGGCAGTTTACTGGGTCCTTGCCATGTAAGAGACATCAATCAATGAACACCTTCCATTTTAGTGCGTAGAGGCATCTCGTGGATGATGCTCTGGCCTGTAAAATGGTGTTTATGACTGAATGTGTCAGTTCTGGGGCCACACATGCAGGTTCCACAGCTGGAGCTGAGGATGCCATCTTTCTTTGGGACAATAAATAACAGCAGTAAATTCCTTTTTGTGCTTGACAATTTGGCACAATCACTATTGCGTTTTTCACGATGAGATTTTGTATCTTCAGGTGAAACAGTGGAGACAGAACGCCGATGAAACGGGGTGGCCGGCATGCAAATTGGATCGTATAACCATGTCCGGTCGTTTTTTACACCCATTCTGAAATACCAATTAAGGCTCGCTATGCATCCGTATAATGGGACAGAGTTTGGGCAATTTGGTTTGGTCACTGTATGATATGATGCGACGCTCACTATAGGGAAGTGGTTGTGCATAATGTGTGTGCTATGAATGTATGAGCATCTTGTGCATTTGCAACGAATGCTGTATTCTTTTTTTGCACTTATTGCATTTTTTATTGCATTTATTTGAGTGCAAGATACAGAAATAACATTTTAAACTATATTGTGAACAACAATATTCCTTTCCCAGCAAACAGTAGTGGGGAGATGGCGAACATTGTTTTACGGCTCCAATCAAGCCTTTTTTTGGAGCAGACCCGGAGGGAACCGCGGGCTCTGCTTTCTGCTTCAAAGGTTTGTGCCTGTCAGGAAAACTTTTGCTGTGCATGCTGATAAGTAGGTGACAGTGAGGCAGCAGGTATGGGGCTTTTAGTCGGGTGCTAGCTCGAAACCATACTGATGTACTCCGTTTGGGCATAAAATATCTCATAGCCTGTGACTGCTGCTGAGTTGCGATGTAACACTCAGTAAACTTATTAATAGAACCGCCAAAAGAGGTCGGCTGCAGACACTGGAGCATCCAACAGAGTGGCTTTTACCTTATCACTAATTTCTGTGAGGGTCAGCCATATATGTCGATCTAGAACTGCCAGGTTGCCCATGGACTTGCTGATGGCCTGCGCAGTGACTGTGCAGCGCTAAGTCTGTAGCTGTGCGGAGCTCTTTGAATGTCTCTGGATCAAAGCCGTGCTCGTTCATTTGCTTGAGGAGCTTGGCTTGAAATACCAGGAGCACCGCCATTGTGTGGAGTGCTGAACCAGCTTGTCCTGCCGCTGTGTAAGCTTTTCCCACCAGTAAAGACGTTTGTCGACTTGGTTTGGAAAGATGTATGGGGCGTGATTTCCATGGCCTGTTACTCACTGGGCAGAGGCGTGCCAGTACCACCTCCTCCACAGGTGGTAATTGGGCATAACCCTTTACTTCCCCGTGATCCACATTAAAGAGAATGCAGTCACTGCACGAGCACGCCGAGAAGAGCTCGCGCACCTGGAATTAGATAGTTTGTTATGAACTTTGGGGAAGAATGGGGCAGATTTGCGGGACGCTGCCATTTGACGTGTCTGGACTACAGAAACCATTCATCGAGGTGAGACTGTTCAGGTTCCTCTGGGGAAGAGCACTCAAGGTGAAGCACTTCGACTGCCCTTGTAAGGACGTGGAGCATCTCCCTGCATTGGCATGTGCAGCGAGAGACATGACTTTGTCATTATTATCCCCAGAAGGCGTATCGGAAAACATGCACTTCGGAGAGATTGAGTGGCTCGTGCGGCATGTGCCGCCACGAGGACCACCTCAAAGTCATCCTGCTCAACCTTACGGCCCCGCCGAGCCTCTTCGTGTGAATCCTCGGGTATCATGAGACTCATGCCCTCACAGTGAGGACAGTCTGTCTCTATGTGAGCTATCTCTGCGTGGGCGCGACCCAGACAGAAAACAGCTCTCCTGCTGATCTGACGGTGGGATAACTCTCGCACAAGGGAAACTTACGGAACAACATCTTTAAAAAGACGAGAACACGTAAGTGACTCTTTTATATATATATAGCTATGCAATGTCAAGTGTACTGAGTCATAAGTGAACTGAGGCTGCAGTGGGCACAGGTTCACCAAAACTGGACAGTTAAAAACTGAAAAAACATAACCTGACATGCTGTTGTAGCCCATCCGCCTCAAGGTTTGACGTGTTGTGCATACTGAGATGCTATTTAGGCCACTACAATTGTACAGAGGGGTTATCTGAGTTATCATAGCCTTTCTGTAAGCTCGAACCAGCCTGGCTATTCTCTGTTGACCTCTCTCATCTACTATGTGTTTCCGTCTGCAGAACTGCTGCTAACTGGATGTTTTTTGCTTTTGGCACCATTCTGAGTAAATTCTAGAGACTATTGTGTATGGTGATCAGCAGTTACAGAAATATTCAAAGACTGGGGCCCACCTGGAACCAAAAATCATGCCATGGTCGAAATAACTGAGATAAAATTGTTCCCCAATCTGATGGTTGATGTGAACATTAACGGAAGCTGCTGACCCGTGTCTGCATGATTTAATGCATTGCACTGCTGCCACACGATTGGCTGATTAGTTATTTGCATGAATATGTACAGGTATACAGGTGTTCTTAAAAAAGTGCTCAGTTTTATTCCTTACTATTCCTTATATACAGGACATTCATAACCTAAAATTTTGATGTTTTTTTTTTTTTAATTCCAATGGATGTTATTCATCAGCTGAGTTTTTTCCCTTCTTGTGAAAGTCATGGAAAAAAAAAAACGGTCTGTCAAATTTCCTAGGCCTAGAGTCAGTTGATATCACCCCGACACTATAACCTAGATAAACAGCAGGGGGTTTAGAAAGAGATTCCGAGAGGAATAATATAATGGAAAATGCAGATTCTTTGAAAAATACACGAACAGCAACTGACTGCTGAAAGCAGAAAACACGCAGTGTGTAATGCACTCCAGATCTTATTTCACATTATCATCAAACGCAGACAGTCTTTGAGGCGAGATCTGGGAAAAAGATGCTTTTTCAGCAAGGGCAGACAAATTCCATGCACACAATAATAATTCTTCTTTCCCTCTTACTTTCATTCACAGCACCAAGATAACTTCAAATGATGGTTTAAGGTTTAATATACCCCACCCCCCAATGTTCTTGACCCATTCCACAGGAATCCTCTAAACAGCAGCCGCTACAGAGCCCTGAAGCAGGCTTCCAATGTTACCATTTCACTTTACTGGGAGTCATTAAACAGAAAAAATATGTTTCCCAGCAGTGAGATAGAGGCCTGTCAGGGACGAGAAGAGAAAAAACAAACAAAAACAAAAACCACACACAGAGGTTTTTAGGGTGTGAAAGAGTACATCATATGATAAACATTAGCCTATTTGATGAATAGTTGGTCCAATAAGCCCACAAATCGAGGGAAATCTGTCACCATTTTGCTGAACCCACATGACCTAAATATTCCTCTGAAGTTTTTTACCTTAAATATTATACATTTTACATCTCTGCAGTTGAAAACACCAGCATATGGTGTGTTTTGGATACTGGTCACCAGCATGGGATACTGGTATGCCTACCACTCTTCTTAACTAGTTAGTAAGCTTCCCTTGGTCAACCTGCTAGCACCAACCAGCTTCCCTTGGTCAACCTGCTAGCACCAACCAGCTTCCCTTGGTCAACATGCTAGCACCAACCAGCTTCCCTTGGTCAACCTGCTAGCACCAACCAGCGTGGACCAACATGTTTTTTTAGCAGAGTCAGAATCAGAAAAATTAAGAAAGCCATTTAAGTGAACTCTCCAACATAAAAAATTTAAAACATGTTCAGAAGACTGCGCTAGAAAACTGTCATTGCATACTCCCTTAACCAGACAGTGCTGCTATGAATCATATGAACTTTCTGAGGCCTGACCTTCCTTATTTAAATATAGCTGAACAACAAACATACAATGTTGACAGGTAACAGCGTTCTGTTAAGTTCTTCTCACAAAAGAAAGAGAAAAATGGAGAGAGACGTGCAAAATAGATTATTTAAATTTGCACCTTTGTGAATTTGGTTAAAAAGGCCAAGCTTCAAACAATATATTTTAAACATCTGCAAAGCTTCAGCCAAGACTTAGGACATGTTGATCATATTTTCCCCTCAGTAGCTAGTTCCAGGTTCACACCTGCTTATTCTATCTGCAAAGTCTAGAAACACAGATGCTCCAACATGAGGTATATCGTGGGACATTATGTATCAAACGTATCTCAGAGGTAGTCCTTTTCAAACAACACAACAAAGCAAATGTTGTTAAAGTGAAAGTGTTTTTTTACATACACACATATATTTATATTTTTTTCAATGTTAAAATATATTCCCCCAGCTTGATATGCAGAGAAATCTATGGGCACTTTCCCACATTGCTGTTTTCTCCAGACAGTGTAAATGCTATGACTCTGTTGCCCTATCAAAACATTAAACTGTTTGTTGGAGAATCTTGACCAGCCAGATAAAGCAACATTGGCTCAACCAATGCTTTGAGTTTGGTATGTGGCTATTTGTTTAACTGACCAAAAGCAAAGCAAACAGTGTGAGTGTTCGGTAAAAATAATTGCTTAAAAATAAGTAATCTGTCTGAAAATAATAGCTGTTTTGTCAAGTCCATTTGGTGACACTAGTTGCGCTCAAATTGTACATTTCAGCTTTAAACTATTCTCACAATGTTATGTGCATTTGCCTAATGACAAAAAACATGAGCTCTGTTCTTGTTGATGTAGTGTTGAAGCTGTAAAACAACTTAAAAGCAACAAGATAGGCCACATTGACCATAAAACAGCAACTGTTCAAACCAGCTCATTTGAACTGCCATGCAAAAGTAGAACTTAAGTGTTTCAGGCTGTTTCTGACTTTTGATTTGATATGATGTTTGAAATACTGAAGTACACCTTGTAGCTATCTGTGAAGGATACCATAGACTAAGCAATGAAGAAAACCTCCACCCACTTTTATAAATTGATAAGAAAACATATTTTTTCAAATAGATGATCACACTTCGGATGAAACACCCCATCCAAATCTGTTTTCTGCACTTAATCAATGTCATTCTGTTTGATATTTCCATCCAAATAATGTCTAACACATGCTCTCGAAGGAGCGCTAATTTGGAATCATTATGACATGGCAGACTTCTTGCCATTGATCCCTTGATCTTGATCTGTCCCAGATCTCTCAGTACTGTACAAATCAGATGAACTGGCTAAGCCTAACTACTTCCTTAGCCAAGAGTAGAGATGTGCTTCCCACCTAAAGCTGAAGTGTGTAATTTCTGCGCCACTACTGTCACAACCCGTTGAGCCATTGTTGCTGTGTCAGGCTGGATGGGCCACTCAAACAAACAGAGCAATCTTTTGATAGCACCAGAGAGCCACAGTGTTATATTTCAGGTGATGTTATCAACCTCCAAATTGCATAATCAACTCTGTTGGCAACTCTGTTACCAAATTTTGTGTAATGTGGCTAAAATTGATATATTTGGCAACAGGGTGGTAAAGGTTAAGATTTCACTCACCGGTTATTGTGTCATATAATGGTGGAAAATTCAGTAGTGAGATCCTTTTAAAAGTATGTTGAGAGTAAAATGTCTTCAAAATTGGCACGGTCGCTTTTGGTGCGAAAAAGATAAATATTTAAGTACTTTTTTGAACTCTAAATCATGCTTCCGGTGAGCAGCAGTACAAGCGTGTGACGTAATCGCATTTGAAACACGCGAGAACTGACACACATTTGTTGCAGCCGGAAGAGCAGCACTGTTTACAAGAGAGAAGGAGGAATGATGCACAGTAGTGTGGCTGTTTTTGGTTTAGATCTGTATTCATCTATTTCTTTACTCACAATGGTGCATTTGTGTGCTCATCCTTGATGTCACAGCCGAGTGGAGAACGAGAGATTACATCTCATGAAGCATTGGATTATAGTTAAAAACTACTTAAATAGTGATCTTTATTCACACCAAAAGTGATCGTATCACTTTAAAAGACATTAATTTAATCATCGTATCGATGATGTTTATGTGCTAAAATGTCCTAATACTGTTGCAGGTGTGATAAGGGGCTGCCTGTAAAGTCCCCACAAGCGACAACTGCCATTGCAACAAACCCCCTCCCCACCACCAACAACTTTAGAGAGAGTGTCCTTTATTCTACAGCTCCAAAAGTGGCTACTCTAGCCTAAACTCATATCTGATCAACTTCTGAGTGTTTGATATATGATTTCCCAAAGTTGTGAATTCTTTTGTATGTACCTTTTTGCAACTTGTTTGTTGTGATTGTTGTTGTTTTTATTCACTGCACACTATGACATTACAATTCCTACTTTATCTTCACAAACTAATAATCCCCACACCCCAGTACAAAAGTAAAACTCTTGGGGACACAAAACACTGTGGTTTAAGACTCTAGGTATTGGTCTGACTTTTCATTTGTTTCCATAATCATTTTATTCAACAGACCATATGCAATTATATCTGAAAAGGATTTCAATAGGAAAACAGCACAATCATAATTTAAGTAACCACTTGGAAATATAGTTAGCTAAAGGAAAGACAGAATGATACTCAAAGACACGCTTCGTAAACAAAATAATTTCTTTTTGGCAGTCCTAAAACAAAGAAAAAAAATATTTCATGACATAATCTAGCATGACATATAAAAATAAAACATTGTCCAGTAACCTGCCAGAAACACACATACAGTAAACATTCAAATCATCCTTGCCATCTAGATGACAAAAAAAAAGCATAAAGCATAAGAGGTTCATTTCACAGCACTAAAAACCTATTACCAAAGCTTTTGAAAGAGCCGAGCTTTTATCATAATCACATAAAATATAAAAACAACTTTCTTAAATGAAACAGCTGTGTTTATCATTGGGCAACACTATTTTGACAAAGTGCCCAACATTACAGGCAATCGTGCAGGGGGTAGAAGTGCTAAGTGAGTGCTAAAAATGTGCCCTTTAAGTATGGCAGATTTACTTCTCAGGCAATAAATTCTGCAGGCTCATCACAACCCCTTGACTAACCCAAAGACAAGCAGGAAAGGGGAAGAAATCGGATGAGAATTTAAAAAAAATTCCTGTGCTCTATGACATCTCTAACCTGGAGGCTAAGCTTTAGCATGCTGCTCTTATTAGACAACATTCCTCCAACTCACATCAAAGACAAACTCTTGCGATAGTGTCTTGCAATCGAGCAAGCAAGCAACATTGCACGAGAATGCTGCCTTACTAAGTGTAGCCAAGAGAAGCTTGTGAATTGAATACTTCAAGCATCATTAGACTTTATTTAGTATGCTAGGTCAGTTCTCAACTGGTTTTGCTTCAAAACCCAGATTTTGCTTTGGCCATCAAGTGGAAAATCAGCAGTCTCGGGAAAATACTTCTGAACTGGGAATTGATTGACTAAAATTGTAGACAATACTCTTATCACAATAATAATAATATATAATAATAATAATAATTAAATTATTAAAGCAATCTAATATGATTACTTTTGGATTACTTATAACCTCATTCTTGTTTATTTGATGTCACATGTGTTTTAGTAGGATAAGCTTGTACAATTTTAACAACATTGCTTAGATGCATTAAACAAAACTTAATGAATTGATAAAAATATGAAAATATTTATGATTTTTGTGTGTGAGTGTGCATTTCACTCGATATTTGCCTGTTCTCAGTTAAATTAAAAGGGACTTAAAATGTTCTTACTCTGCCAATGTGTGGATAAAGATGAAAGCAATTGTATGAATCAACGTCACCAAAAAAAACAAAAGTGCATTCAAGCACATTTTTTTAAAGCTGAGTACAAAAGCAATTTGTGAAACTAAAACTAACTCTACTGCAAATGCAATCAGTTAGCCATTTTTTTGGTGTGGATTACTGCTCCAACTTCAGTGTAATTTTAGCCACCTGGCTGATTACTCCTATCAGGTCTGTGTGTGTAATTGTGCAATATACATTTAAAATATTTAAAAATAATAATTATTAGAGGGATTAATACATTAAGAAGAATTTACTGCAGTTGCCTGATTAATAAGTAATAATTTAATCCATAAAAAAATACCTGTAATCTGATTAGGAGTATTTGAAATGTCATTTAATTGAATTACAAGTACTTGATTTTTGTTATCTGATTAATAATCCAAATTAGATGTATTCCGTTACTACCCAGTACTGCAGATCAACACTGACTGCAACATGGCATTCACTGAAAAAACATTAAGCTAAAACATTTTTTTTCCTACGGTAACGTTTGGTTACGTATGTAACCTCCGTTCCCTGAGGGAGGGAACAACACGTTGTGTCGGAGAAGCGACACTAGGGGTCTCTCTTGAGTGCCGATATTCACCTCTGACCTATTGAAAAGGGCCAATGAGAGTTGGCAGTCAGTATTTGCATACCCCGCCCCCGCATACGGGTATTTAAGCGGGGCAAATACGGAAGTTTAGTCAGGATTTTTCTGAGGAGTCGGAAATGGTCCGGCCACAACATGGCGGAGGAAAGACACAATGTGTCGTTCCCTCTCTCAGGGAATGGAGGTTACATACGTAACCAAACGTTCCCCTTCTGTCGCTCTCTCCACGTTGTGTCGGAGAAGCAACACTAGGGGACCCATTCCAATCTTGCCATGCGCTGAACCGTGTACGTGAACCGCCGATACAGAGGCGGGCAGGGATTTCATCCAGTGCCGCGCATCGTCTGTACCTGGCTGCACGTACCCTTCCCCAATGCCCCATAAGAACATCAGAATCCTTCTAGTTACCCTGGGAGGGGAACAAGGCGATGTTTGCCAACATGGGAACGGACCAGCCTGGCTGGGCCTCTTTTCTCTCTATGTTTCTCGCATAGAGCAATCACGGCCGGGGCCCTTACACGCATATAGGGAAGGGGGTCTTATCCAGACCCTGAGGAGACCACACCTGCCCTTTTTCTTGGGGAGGAAAAGTGGTAGACACGTCACACGGCCGTCTTAGGGCTCGTGTGGAAAGTATGGTGCGGTGGTAGATCCAGCCTCGAAAGGGGGGAGTTGCTACAGCATGGCGACCGGGGCAGCTGTAACTGCCTAAGGGAGACACGGGGTCCGCTCGTAAGGGGACAGAACCGTGGAATTACACACAGGGGAGTCCGAGCAGGAGGCCTTACCTGTGGAGCACCTATACCAGTACAGGGTAGCCATCAGGGTACCCGCAGTGGCTTGGGTCGGCGAGTTCCTCCGCTGAACCGCGGACCCGGAGGGCTGGGGAGGAATCGACCAGGGTCCCGACTCGGAGTGGGGCTCCTGGGAAGAAGGCGCACTACTTTACCTTGATGTCAGGAAAGGGCGCTGGCGCAAGCCATCCACCCAGCCGGTCGGTCCACGTGTTACCGAGTTCTACGGGCTCGGACCTGACAAAACACGAGACGCAACCGACTCAACGCGGAGGTTGTAAAACCTCGCGAAGGTGTTGGGTGTTGCCCAACCCGCGGCTCTACAGATGTCTGCTAGGGAGGTGCCCTTGGCCAGTGCCCACAAGGACGCAACACCCCTTGTTGAGTGAGCTCGGACCCGCAAGGGTAGGGGCACGGCCTGGGTGTGATAAGCCAGTGTGATGGCGTCAACAACACAGTGGGCGAGCCTCTGTTTGGAGACGGCATTCCCTTTCTGCCGTCCCCTAAAGCAGACAAAGAGCTGCTTAGAGCGTCTAGTGCTCTGTGTGCATTCCAGGTAAATGCGCAGGGCGTGCACTGGACATAGCAACGAAGGGGCTGGGTCTGCCTCCTCCCGGGGCAGCGCTTGCAGGTTCACTACCTGATCTCGGAAGGGTGTGGTAGGAACCTTGGGCACATAGCCCGGTCGCGGTCTTAGGATCATAGACGTATCTGCTGGACTGAACTCCAGGCAAGTGTCGCTGACAGAGAACGCTTGCAGGTCCCCGACCCTCTTGATAGAGGCGAGCGCGATCAGCAGGGCCTACTTAATAGAGAGGGCCCTGAGTCCAATTGATTCAAGCGGCTCGAAGGGAGGTCTCTGGAGTCCTGCCAAGACTACCGAGAGATCCCAGGTGGGAACTAGGCCTGGCCGGGAGGGATTCAACCTCCGGGCACCTCTCAGGAACCTGAGGATCAGGTCGTGCTTACCCAAAGACTTGCCGTCTACAGGATCGTGGTGGGCGGCAATGGCGGCAACATACACCTTGAGGGTGGACGGGGACAGCCTCCTGTCCAGCCTCTCCTGTAGGAACAGGAGCACTGACCCGATCGTGCATCTCTGCGGATCTTCAGTTCGGGAAGAACACCAATCTGCAAACAAATGCCACTTTAGGGCATAAAGGTGCCTGGTGGAGGGGGCTCTGGCTTGGTTGATTGTATTCACAACGGTCGCCGGTAAGCCGGCTAGCTCTTCCGCATCCCGTCCAGGGACCAGACGTGGCAGAGGTCTGGGCGCGGGTGCCAGAGCGTGCCCCGTCCCTGAGAGAGGAGGTCCTTTCTCAGGGGAATTCGCCAGGGAGGAGCTGTCTTGAGAATCCTGAGTTCCGAGAACCAAGTCCGAGTGGGCCGCTAACGTGACTTGCTCCTCGTCCTCCCTGACCCTGCACAGCACCGGTGCAAGAAGGCTCACTGGGGGAAATGCGTACTTGCGCAGCCCCGAGGGCCAGCTGTGTGCCAGCGCGTCTGTCCCGAGGGGAGCCTCTGTTAGGGCATACCAGAGCGGGCAGTGGGAGGTTTCCTGGGAGGCAAACAGGTCTACCTGGGCCTTGCCAAAACGTTCCCAAATCAGCTGGACCGACTGGGGGTGAAGCCTCCACTCCCCGCTGGGCAGGCGTTGTCGTGATAGCGCGTCCGCTACGACGTTGAGCTTGCCGGGGATGTGAGTGGCATGCAGCGACTTGAGTCGCTTGCTCTTTTCCCAGTTGACCTGAAGCCCCAAGCGGCTGAGGTGCCAGAGCACCTGGTCTCTGTGTGCGCATAGTAACTCTCGAGAGTGTGCTAGGATGAGCCAGTCGTCGAGGTAGTTGAGAATGCGGATGCCGGCTACTCATAGCGGGGCAAGGGCCGCCTCTGCGACCTTTGTGAAGACGCGAGGGGACAGAGACAGGCCGAAGGGGAGGACTTTGTACTGAAACGCCTGGCCGTCGGACGCGAACCGTCAGAAGGGTCGGTGTCGTGGCAGAATTGAGACGTGGAAGTACGCGTCCTTCAGGTCTACCGCTGCGAACCAATCTAGATGCTGAACACCAGCCAGAATATTCGTGAGCATCTTGAACGGGAGTTTTAACAAGGCCCGATTGAAAACTTGCAGGTCCAGGATTGGTCGTAAGCCGCCTTTCTTGGGTACAATGAAGTAAGGGCTGTAGAAACCCTTCCTCATTTCGGTTGGTGGGACGGGCTCTACCGCGCCCTTGGCTAAGAGGGTCGCGATTTCGCGCGCAGGGAACGGGCATGCTCGCCGTGTACTGCGGAAGCGGACGCTCCTGAAGGGGCGGGAGCCGGGCAAACTGAATTACGTAACCGAAGTCGAATGGTCCGGTGCAGCCAGCGTGATGCGTTGGGAAGCGAAAGCCATGCTTCCCAGCTCTGCGCTAGGGGCACCAAAGGGACGAGTATTTTGGACGTACCGGCGGGGCCTCGCGAGCGGGCGGAACAGGTAATGCATCGCCGGGTGGCTTCGTTGCGGCCTGAGGCTGAGGTGCTGAGAATAGACTCAAAGCACTTACCTTGCTCCGCGCACCGGCAGGGGCGGGTTTGTGACTGAGGAGGAGGTCTGATGTTGGCGTCCTCTGGACTCGCCTGAACCGGCCGGCCGGGGACAGTCGTGGGCAGGCGGAAGGCGGGATCGCCGCATCCGGTGTACCGGACTGTCGTAATCTGAAAGCACATTGCCGTGAGAACGGCATTTGCGGGCCAGGTGACCTAGAGGCAAAGGAAATAGCTCTTTTATTGAGAATGTGGGTACCACAGCCCCGTCAGGGGTGTGGCAAATGAAAAACAAAGGATTCTCCACCCGGCCCTCCACCGGGGACGGAGCGGTCTTACCACCTCCGGAGCTAACGTCTTTGGCTCTGGGTCGACTGTCTCAGGAACGCTTGGGAGCCTTCTGGGTCCTAGAGGGGGTTCGTGAGACAGGGGGCATACGCCGCCTGCGGGGTGCTCGACGCTAGGGCTGAGAGCTGGGCCCGGGTTGGGGTGGAGCAGGAGCTGGTTTCTTCGCCGCAGGGGGACGCCCTCGGCGAGCAGACGGGGCAGGGCCCGTAGCGGCAGGTGTGCGGCGGGGCATGATGTGAGAGATGGCCTCCATCTGCTTCTTCACCACGGAGAACTGTTGGGCGAAGTCCTCAACGGTGTCGCCGAAAAGGCCAATCTGGGAGACAGGTGCGTCCAGGAAGCGGTTCTTGTCAGCCTCACGCATCTCGACCAGATTGAGCCAGAGATGGCGTTCCTGGACCACAAGGGTGGCCATCGCCTGTCCGAGTGCCTGCGCTGTGGCCTTCGTCGCTCTCAGGGCGAGGTCGGTCGCTGAGTGCAGTTCCTGCAGCACATCAGGATCAGGTCCACCCCCGCGCATGCTTCTGAGTGCTTTGGCCTGGTGGACATGCAGGAGGGCCATCGCATGCAGGGCGGAGGCAGCGCGTCCAGCCGCACTGTAGGCCTTCGCGTTGAGCGAGGATGTTGTCCTACAGGGCTTGGATGGGAGTACGGGGCGGCCACGCCAGGAGGTAGGGCTACCGGGGCATAGATGGTACGCAACTGCCCTATCGACCTGGGGAATCGCCCCGTATCCGTGGCGCTCTCCGCCGTCGAGGGTGGTGAGAGTGGAGCGGGTGGCACCTAGACGAGCGGAGAGCAGGGCTCTCCACCTAGACGCCAGCTCGTCATGCACCTCCGGGAAAACGGGACCGGGGATGCGAGGCCGCGAACGGTGCGCTGCCCCCAGGAACCAGTCATCCAACCGTGAAGGCTGTGGGGAGGATGGAGGGTTCCAATCCAACCCCAAGCTCACGGCGGCCCGGGAAAGTATGTCAGACATCTGAGCGTCGGCCTCAGCCTGGGCCTGCTGGTCCGGCGCAGTCAGGAGTCCCGCATCAGACATCACACTCTCGATGCAGCGGCGAGCTCATCTGCTTCGGGCTCGGGAGGATAGACAGCCGGGCCGCGAGGCGAGCCGCTATCGCCGCGAGCGTAGACGGGGACCAGCGAGCGTGTCGGGGAACGGGAGGTTCGTGGGGGGCTACCCCGCGAAACTGCACCCGCTGCCGCCCCCAAAGCGCCCCCAGTGCCAACTGCATCGTCCTCAATCCCGTGGGAAGAAGGAGCAATGCGGGGTGCAGCTGGGGTGGCTTGCTCTCTGTTGAAAGCAAGCCGCGACCGCAACGTGGTCATGGTCATGTTCTCGCAGTGAGAACATGACCATGACCACCAAACACACGAGACAGCGCCTGTGGCCGTCTGAAGCGGAGAGCACTCTACCGCATCCAGGAACAACACAGGGGCGGAAGGGCATCTTGAAAAAGACGCGTCCTGAAAAGGACGTTCAACGCCGCTGTGTTTTGCTCTTTTATAGAAATTACTCTTTTAATAGAAATTGTTCTTTTAAATACACAATGTGTGTGTGTGTCTGCGCTGTCGAAGCGCTCAGGGGCAACAATGCACGTCGTGCAATGCTTGAAGGAGAAAGCCGCTGTTGTGCGCCGTCAAGATCCAACAGCATGCAGATCGTCAGAGGAAACAGGAACGTTTGAGTGGTGTGTAACTCGCAGCAAACTGCAGACAGACCATCGGCTCCGAAGAAATTTTCTGACTAAACGTCCGTATTTGCCCCGCTTAAATACCCGTATGCGGGGGCGGGGTATGCAAATACTGACTGCCAACTCTCATTGGCCCTTTTCAATAGGTCAGAGGTGAATATCGGCGCTCAAGAGAGACCCCTAGTGTCGCTTCTCCGACACAACGTGGAGAGAGCGACAGAAGGGGAACATCTAAATTAACTGGCTTGAGTAAAGTCACAAATATTGTTTAGCATGTCTGAATCAACTAAACTACATTAGGTTACACCAATAAAACTTCTTAAGGATTAGATAAGGTTGAAATAAACTCCTTTTAGGTATAGTTCATCCAAAAATGAAAGTTCTTTCATCATGTACTCACCCTCATGCCATCCCAGATGTGTATAACTTTATTTATTCAGATGAACACAAATCAAGATTTTTAGAAGAATATCTGAGCTCTTTAATTCCTTACCATGCAAGTGAATGGTGACCAGAATTTGAAGCTCTAAAAAGCTCATAAAGTAAGCATAAAAGTAATCCATAAAACTTCAGTGGTTAAATGTATGTCTTCAGAAGAGATATTATAGGTGTGGATGAAAAACAGATCAATATTGTAAATGTAAACTTTCACTTTCACTTCTCCATTCTGGTTTGGAAGTGACTATCACTATCAAATTCAGCCATCTACTGATTGGGGCTGGTCAAATGTTGACCCACACTTATCATATCGCTTCTAAAAATATAAATTTAACCAGTGGTCTCATATGAGTTAATTTTATGCTGCCTATGTCCTTTTTGGACCTTCTGAGTTCTGGTCACCATTGACATCAAGGAAGATGTATCATTATATGGAAGTTTTCTCTGGACTGTACATTTAATGGAAAACAACCACAACCTGCAAAAGCTATGTTCATACGAAATTCACACTGGTCTCAACAGCTCTCCCTACAGTACTTTTAATATAACAAACATGGCACATAATTTAAAGTGTGCATTAATTTAAAATCAACTGGATGAAGTGATCTTTTATTTGGAAAAAACTGACAAGTATTCAGCATCTATTAGTGATTTATGGGCTAATAAAATCTACTGACATGGCCTATTATTTGTGAGGGCAAGGAAAGGCTTCAGCTCTTGACAAACATCATCTGAATGGGCAGTAAATCAAATCAGTGTGGAATTTCCTGCATTGCTTCAAATATACTGACTTGAGGCACACTTCAACAGTGAGAATATCATTTGAGCCAGATTACAGTGAGTAATAATGGCTTCATAGTTCCTATCCTTGCTCTAATAGGCTGGTAAAAGCTAGATTGCTCCACATTTTATCATCTCAGTGCTTGTTAATGATGCAGATTGACTTTCAAAGAAACATGCAGTTTACAGATTTTCTTGAGAAAAGAAACACATGACTGGGATTCACTACCCTGTTGAAAAGACCAGCATTGCTTGTCACTAGCATATGGTTTAGGCACTGGTGTCTGGCATGAGATATTGGTGTGCTGGTGTCCAACCAGGCCTCTTTTCATAGTTTAATCAGCAAGATTTTCTTCATCAACTAGCTTCACAAGAAAGACCATGGTGGCTGACCAGCATTTTCAGCTGGTGAACAGCACAGCTACGCTGGTCCACCAGCTAGACCAGCACCAAATCATACTAGTATAAACCAACCTGGACTATCATTGAAATCTGTGTTGGTCTAAACTGGTCTTTTCAGCAGGGAGTATTTATCAGATTTTGTAAAAAAAAAATTCTCACCTCAAATACTTCTTCGTCCAGGATTCTGGTACCAAATACAGCAATGCCATCAGTGTTAATGATTGCATGGTCACTTCTGCTGAGTGGTTTTGAGATCTTCTTCTTACAGTCCACAATCATTGTGACGGTCTTCTTCTCAACGCTAATAGCCACACGATGCCATCTGTTGGGTAGAGATGAGGAGGTTGAGTAGGGAAAGACAGAAAGAGTGATTTTTTATTTAACATGATATACACTATATGGCCAAAAGTAAGTGGACACCCAAATGCCACACAATTGCTTTGTTGAACGTGATTTCACTCTTCTGGTATAGCCCCCCCCCATTCCCATTCAGACTAAAGAGCAGCAGTGAGGTCAGGCAATGATGTTTTGTGAAGGGGCCTGGCTCATGGTCACCATTCCAATTGATCCCACAGATGTTCAATAGGGTTCAAGTCTGGGCTTTGTGGGGGCCAGTCATGTCCAGCCTCACCAGACTCTGTACAACACAGGGGCCCAAACCAGGGCTGTTTCTGATCATATGGGGGCCCTATGGGGGCCCTCCTACTTGGAGGCCCCCACAATCCAAGACTAATCCCCCTAACTCCTAAGTGAACCATAACAGAATCTTACTTGCAGCTTTTAAAATATATACTGTATATAAAACATTACCACACTTTGTTGGCCCTAAGTGCCCACTTATAACACTTATAGCTAGAAACTGTTGCCTTATGGTAAGAATTTTTTTTCTTTATGGAATGTCATTGAATCCTGTAGCATTAAGTCTTCACTGGGATCAAGGGGCCAAACCTGTTAATTTTAAGGGGTTGTCCACACACTTTTGGCCATGCAGTTCCCCGTCTGTCGATCACTTCGACGCTGTGTCGAAGAAGCGACACTAGGGGTCTCTCTTGAGGGCCGAATATACGTCTGATCTATAAAAAAGGCCAATGAGAATCCCGCCCCCGGACATACGGGTATAAAGGCGGGGTAATGTGTCTGTTTCATTCCGAAATTTTTTTCGGAGCCGATGGTCGTGTATGCAGCGAGCTGCGAGTCACACACCTGTTACTCTACCTCTGAGCGATACTGCTGTTGGATCTACGGCACACTTCAGCAGCTTTCTCCTTCTCTGCACGGCAGTGCAGTTTGCCCCTGGAAAGAGTGTTTTGTTAAAAATTCGGGAGGTATCTTCAGCATGTCCCTGTCCCCTAGCGTCTTTATAAAGGTCGCGGTGTCAGCCCTTGCCCCACCCGAGAAGCCGGCATCCGCATACTCAACTACCTTGACGACTGGCTCATCTTGGCCCACTCCCGAGAGATACTATGCGCCCACAGGGACCAGGTGCTCAGGCACCTCAAAGGCTTAGGGCTTCAGGTCAACTGGGAAAAGAGCAAGCTCACCCCGGTTCAGAGCATCTCTTTTCTCGGCATTGAGTTAGACTCAGTCTCAATGACAGGTGCTGTGCTAGGTCAGGGAGGACGAGGAAAAAGTCACTATAGTGGCTCCCTATTGGCCCACCAGGGCTTGGTTCTCGGACCTCGAACTCCTCGCAACAGCCCCTCCCTGGCAAATTCCCCTGAGGAAAGACCTTCTTTCTCAGGGACGGGGCATGCTCTGGCATCCGCACCCAGACCTCTGGAACCTCCACGTCTGGCCCCTGGACGGGACGCGGAAAATCTAGCTGATCTACCACCTGCCAACGTAGACACGATAAACCAAGCCAGAGCCCCTTCTACCAGGCAACTTTACGCCCTAAAGTGGTGCTTGTTCGCAAATTGATGTTCTTCTCAGGCCAAAAACACACAAAGGTGCGCAGTCAGGTCAGTGCTCTCATTTCTGCAGGAGAGGTTGGAGGGGAGGCTGTCCTCGTCCACCTTGAAGGTGTATGTAGCTGCTATTGCAGCCCACCATGACGCAGTAGACGGCAAGTCTTTGGGTAAGCACGACTTGATTATCAGGTTCCTAAGAGGCCAAGCCTGTTCCCGGCCAAGCCTGTTCCCCTCCTGGGATCTCTCAGTGGTCCTCTTGGGCCTTCAGAGACCCCAATTTGAGCCGATAGAATCAGTTGGACTCAGGACCCTCTCCCTAAAGACGGCCCGGCTCGACTGGCACTCGCCTCCATCAAGAGGGTCGGGGACCTGCAAGCGTTCTCTGTCAGCGACACTTGCCTGGAGTTCAGTCCGGAAGACACACATGTGATCCTAAGACCGCGGCCGGGCTACGTGCCCAAGGTTCCTACCATGCCCTTCAGAGACCAGGTAGTGAACCTGCAAGCGCTGCCCCGGGAGGAGGCAGACCCAGCCCCTTCATTGCTGTGTCCGGTACGTGCTTTGCGTACCTATTTGGACCACACGCAGAGCTTTAGACGTTCTAAGCAGCTCTTTGTCTGCTTTGGTGGACAGCAGAAAGGGAACGCTGTCTCCAAACAGAGGCTCTCCCACTGGGTGGTGGATGCCATTTCATTGACCTATCGCACCCAGGCCTTGCCCCCCCCTTGCAGGTCCGAACACACTCAACAAGGAGTGTTGCGTCCTAATGGGCACTAGCCAGAGGCATCTCCCTGGCAGACATATGCAGAGCAGAGATTTTACAATCTCAGGGTAGTGTCAGTTTCGTCCTGTGTTTTCTCAGGTCCGAGCCAGTAGAACTCGGTAACACGCTGACGGACTGACCGGGTGGATCGCTTGCACCTAGCACCCTTTCCCTTGGTTGAGGTAAAACCGTGTGCTTTTTCCCCCAGGCGATCCCAAACACTCGGCTCCCTGGATGACTCCTCCCTAGCCCTGGGTCCGCAATTCAGCGGAGGAATTTGCCGACCCAATCCACTGGGGGTACTCAGATCTACCCTGTACTGGAATAGGTGCTCCACAGGTCAGGGCTCCTACGTGGACTTTCCCCGTTTGTGTATTTTCCGCAGTATGGTCCCCTTACGAGCAGACCCGCATCTCCCTTGGGCAGTTCCCACTGTATTCCCACTATATTCGGCGCTCAAGAGAGACCCCTAGTGTCGCTTCTTCGATACAATGTCTCGTTCCCTCTATCAGGGAATGAGACATTGTATCGTTCCCTCTATCAGGGAACGGAGGTTACATCCGTAACCTAGACGTTTATGTTACTGTCTCCTTTCTCTTGCATATCTAAAACATGTTTGCTTCTTTACATTGAGAAAACTGCCTGCCTTTTGGGTGGTTTGGATTGGTAATTGAATGTTCCTAAACAAGACCTCTTTCAAGAAAGTACAAACAGAACTCTCTCTGCCAGTGCCATTTTTTTAGAAGGCTTCTTTTCAGTGTTGCCTGTCACATTAAATCTACTATAAATATTTCACAAGCCAGCTTTTGTTTAACGATATTTGTTTCCTCAATTTACAAATATAAATACAAATTTAAAAAAAATTCAGTGCTTGAAATGTGACAATGAACCATTTGTTTTTATCACTTCCAAAATCAATGTGGATAATCAAAAACACAGAAGCTTACTGACGTTCGCATTTAATTTTGAAGTAAATGTTTAGCTTTGCTGCATTGGTTACATGTGGCTAAATATTAAAAGTCCACATTGTCTACTTAAATTTTGGCAAGCAGGTATGACACTGTAAGAGCATATTGCAGCTTAAGTCATTAAACTCACAGACAACTTCTCTGTTTTAATTGTATCTAATGTATACATTACACAAAAATCAATAAATACACAAATAGACAGATGACAATGAGCGTTTACTTGCAAACCAGTATGCTGATAACTACCAACTATCAGCTATTTCCAAAAATATGTCAGCGTAACGACACTGTTTAAATGAGATTTGAAATCATCGGCTAGGCTATATTCTCTGCTTTTGAGATGAAAACAGGCATGCACACAACATTTGTGTACACTGGATAAGTCCGCTAAGAACATGTGTTAAATATATGTTTTAATGCAATGTAAAATCAGCTAATGGGCAAAAATCTAGGTGTGTCGATCAGATTTTCCTTTAAAACAGTTTATGACCTCACCCCAATTAAGGAAAGTTGTTTATGGCATTGACAAGACCAAACAAATTGGCGGCTTATAAAGAATAATTGGTGTAAAGCCCAAAGTATACTTCGGTCAGATGACTGAGCATTCACATACAAGAAGCAATTCTTTATGTGAATTTAAACAATTATGCAATTCTCGTCATCAGCAGAGTGCTCAAGCACTGAACTCACGCAGCCTTATTTTTCTAACTGCGCGTCTTTGAATACACAGCATGCGCATACTCCTGGAATTATTCCCTTGAATTATACATAGATTAAGAATATATGTAAAAGAGTCAACTTGCTTTCCATCTGCTAGGTTTATGGCACGGAACAGGGGATAATCCTCAGGAGCGGGCTTCCCATGCTGATCCTCATACAATAAGATCGGAGAGCGGCCCACCTCCACACCCAGCTGCTGGATGCCCTGCTCGTTGTATAACGACAACAGGAAGGATTGCGTTCCTGCCTTGGGTTTGATAGTCATAAGAATGGAGAAATCCTGAGGGAATACGCCTTCTAAACACACAGGAAAGGGAATGTGGGTTAAATATCAGCTGTTGTTGGTGATTCATAAGCTTGTCTTTCTTTTCATGGGTGAAATTAGCAAAAACTACAGTATATCAACATACTGTACTGACATCCAAATGTCCCTTGGAATATACAATAGCCCTTTTACAACAGTCCCTCCCCAACATCCTTTGTAGGACATGGTTTAAATAAGTCTGAAACAATTTGTCTTTTGTGTTACCACATTAAGTTTACAAGGCGTCAGTTGAAATGAAACTGGTTGTATAAGCACTGGATTGGAACTTCAGCTCAAACTACAGCCTGATCTTCAGAGTGACAAGCCTCTGAAAGGTTGTTCCCTTTGCCATCCTTGCAGGAGATTTCTTTCTGTAAACATACCATTGAGCTGAAATTTCCAGCCCTAAAACCAAAATGTTTGGAGGTCATTTTATTTCAGCCAAAAATTAACTGTTAATTTAATCTTCATATGTTTTGTGCCTCAGTACCCTTAGTGGTCTGGCCAATTTGGAATATACCCAACACACACAGAATATAAGGTCCAAGTTTGGACTCAACTTGGTAAATGTGTATGTAGTTTGAGAGTGAGCAAACAATTAGAGACTTCAACATCCTATTCATAAATCTATACTATGCATTGACCAAAATTATGACCATTTGGATTTGTTTTAACTTCATTGTTTAGCATTTCCATGTCAATATACTGTAAGAATTTTGTTTTATACACAACCTTGACTTGTGAATATCACAAGACTACACATTTCCAAGCACTTATCAGTATTTTAATCTTTTCGCTTATGGTATGTTTTACTAGTAGTGGATGAATCAGCAAGCATAACATTGGTCTAAACAGTAGCCAATGCAGTGAAAATACTATCAAAAAGATTTCTGTTTCTCGAAATGCATTTAACTGAGACAGTCCACGAGTCCAGCAATATTATGCACTTCCTGTTGAATGAATTTCAAAGAGAAGTAAGAAATTACTTAAAATGTCACTTTGTGAAGGAAATCTAATACACAAAATATAAAGCTGATTAATGGCCTTGTGAGTGTACATGGATTAGCGCAATTCATGCATACTCACCTGGGAAGAGCTGTTTGGTTGGGGTGCTGAGTTGAGCCCGTTTGTCCACTCGGTAGGCAACATCTGGTTTGGATCCTCTCCGGATGGTGCAGAAGCCTTGTGCTTTCTTCACTCCTTCAGGTGAACTTTTAAAGTCTAAGATCTTGAGCACATCCACTGGATCAGCTGTGAGGTAGAATATTGGGTGCTATTATGAAGGACTTTGTCAGTTTGTAACATCAGTAACAACATAAGTAAGCAAACTTTAAAGGCGCTTTAAATAGTGTTTTGCTCATTAAAATAAATGTATCATAATTTTGAAACATATTAATAAAATCATGAGCACATGAGATGAGGACTCTAGTCATATCAGTAGCTTTTAAATATTGTTTTATGCTACATGGAGAGGGTCTCCTCATGGAGGCTGCCATGTCAGAATAGCATGACCAGCCAATAATACTAGTTTAATCTCAGTAACTGTCCTATTTTTTGGACACTTTCTCTCTACTAATAAATTAATTATGTTTGACTGTAAATAGTGAATTTCTACAATGGCATTGGCAACTGAAACTTGATTTTTAATGATGCTGTATCCACATCGCTAGGTGTCACTATAAGTCTAAAATGACACAAATAAAAAAGTTGCTGAGTTTGTTCACACTTGAAATTGTTAACCATGGGTCATTCTAATGCTGCATTCCATTCAACTTGGAAAATTGGATTTTCCAGCTTCCTACCAGGAAAAGTGCAATGTAACGCCACTTTACGTCAGAATTCCAACTTGGAAACTGCAGAAATTTCTGAAAAACAAGTCGGCACCCAGGGAGATATACAAAGTAAGTGACAAACATTCAATTAATTAATATCAATAAATGTGTCAAAGTTACTACATTACATGATAATAAAGCTTGTTTAACAAATTCCTGCAGAAACAGGTGTATAAACAAGTGAAATTATACTCTCTTTTGATAATTGTACATCAGTAGCACATATGCTAGTGTTGCAGCATTGTTTATAAATTTGGTTGCTAGGAGATGTCACTGGTGACAGTCAAACCCCTGCTAAGCTAACGGGAATGATTCAGTTTTGTCTTCTTCCGAGCATCTGGCAATGGAATGCCTTAATGGTCGGAGATCAGAGATATCAAGTAGGAATATCCCACATCTGACTTGGAATGAAATGCAGCATTATACCTGGGTAAATTAAATTATGGGTTATCTTGTTTCAAGTTTCACACTGTTCATATGCTTCACCTGAGTTAAAAAAAAAAAAAAAGAATCCCGGGTATTCAGGTTTCAATATTTCACACTGTAAATTTAAAACCCTGGGTTAATGTTCCTATTTTTTTATTTTTTAAGAGGAAGCTAACAATGATTGGACAAATACAGCTCACTAAGTGCACTCAAACTATGTTAATAACTGCTTATCATTGGAACTGCTTATCTGTGGAAATGTCGAGAAGCATATCTGTTCTGTTTGGCTTTCGTCTTCTGAAACATACCACGAAAACACACTCAAAAGGATTTCTGTCACAGCAGTTACTGCATTTGCCATCACTGTTCGACATTTTAAAGATGTCCCTAAGACATAAAGTTTACACAGCACATGAAAGTTTCTGTGAATTCACAATGAGCATTATGTATTAAATGAGGAATAGTAAGCACTGAGGCATTAAATGATTTGTTGTCTATTGCTAAACAACATTCCAGCACTGGATCTGCACTGCATTTAAACTGTATAACTTCAGCGCCGCAATGTGGAGCAAATCTGGAGCAGGGTTTTTATAACCCAGGGTTAAAAGCGGTATTAACCCCCCCTTTTAAAATTACAAGTGTGTAACATTGCTATACCCGGGGCCGGGGATAAAAGCGGGATTTGAAAAGCTGATAACCCAGCATTAAGATCAGTGTGTAAAGACCTTTTCTTAGCATCATTAGCTTCATTACATCAAGCAAAAAACAAAAAAACAATTTTTATCATAATTTCCATTAGTTTATAGCCAACATTTGTGTTAGAAAGTGGCTAATGCTAAATAAGGCAAAGGTCTAAAGCAATGATAATACTTCTATAAATTGCGGAAATGTCTTTGGATATTATGCTGATTGATGATAGACTTTTGTTTTAATATTGTGACATTTGCTTTTCACAATTGCTTCCAAGTACAATTGGGTAATTATGTATTTGTATTAGGCCTACAATATCCAAGTTTGAAACCTGTGAGGCAGTATTGTTAACCTCAATTATACTTATCTCCCTCATGAAAAAGAGCTTACTTGTCCTTATACTTCCTTAAGTGATAACCTCAGTAACACTGACTATGTTTACATGCCACCAGAAAGCGGCTTATTGCTAGAAAACAGCATTCCTGTTTACATGCTCAGTTTAAGCGGCAAACTCTTTACCACATACATGCGGCTATGCCAGTAAGCAGCTTTCTCCACAGCCACATAATTTTCCTGTGACGCTTGTGCAAATAACACACATGGCATCTGAAGAAGACACCACTGCCCTCTGTTGAATCACTTTATTTCCAGATATAGAGTTGTTGCTGTGTTTGTTTTCCTAACTTACTATCATGGCCAGCATGTACAATGGCCAGCATGTACATATACAATGTGTATAATTTATTTTGTGTGATTTTCCCTCTGTACTTCCAGAAATGTTGAATTCTTTCCGCTGTGTTGACATATTTTTGGCTCCATCCTATGACGTTTGTTATCCCAGTCAGTTCCACGCGCGCGCACTCTTCAAACACCCATCAGAACATTGCTTTTGCGCTTACATGGCTAAATTAAGACGGGTTCTCCGAGAGAAATCTAGGTGTGTTAAAACGCTTTCTCTTAATCCGTTAAATGGTTTAAGGAAATCAACGTTCTTGTTTACATGATGTTTCAGAATGCCGCTTTCTGCTAAAACCTGGTATAAACCATTTTCTTAAGTGCATGTAAACGTGTTCACTGTGTTTGGTCAGTATATCTAGAGTCAATTATCCTCCAACAAGTGAGGACATTTATTAGCCGCATGTTGCTGTCTATTGACTTGAACATGAACAGTTACATTCCCATAAAATCTCCCTTTGTTGTGTCATATTGTGTCAATACTAATGTTGACTGACAGTTTTACCACATCTAATTCCCAGCCATGCACATCTATGGTGACTGCCAATGAAGCAATTGTCCTTTTATGAGAAACCTGAGCGACACGGTAATGATATGAAAAAGTATCCAGTAGAGATAATGAACCCCCCCCAGTAAAAGTCACTGGTGCTGGTCACTGCTCCTCTACAGTTATGGCAGCTCAGTAAGACCCAGACTTTACGAGCAGCTCAACTCCACACAAGGTCAGGAACATAAGGATTTTCAGAGTATCAGTTGGGCTACTTACATCCATCAGTGTCAAAACTATCTTACATCTGTACACAACTTTGTAGCCATGAGACACAAATGAACCACGAACATTGAGCTGGTTGAGGATTCTGAATTTTGTGAACTCAAACTGAAAGCTACAGAATTGGTCATTGAAACTCTGGGGATATTAAAGGGAACAGGATCAGAGGCTGAACAGATAACTAGCACATAAATACTCCTATTTCGACTTCCCCGCCACCAGAGACTACAAATACTTTAGAGTCAGGTCAACTGGATATATTTGTCTGCTGGTTAGGCAGCAGGCAGGAAGTATCTCTTTCAAAGCGCTTAAAAAAATAAACCATACACCCAAGAATGACATGATGCTAAGACTCATTACTCTAGAGTGGATTTCGACAGAGATTTCAAACAGGATTTTATTTTCACATGGTTTGACATCACAAAAGGACTCATTTTCCACCATGTCCCAATCAACTAAACCTGGGAAAGCACTTGAGGAGAATTATACTGATGTCTTTTTTTTAACTTGTCATAGGTTAGCCCTATAACACTGTGCATTATGAGGCATTATAAAACCAGTGAAACCTTTATAAAATATGCAGGGTGAGGAAATTCATTTGTGAGAAAATGCACACAGACATTTGTTCATCACAGCCACACATAATGGTATTTTTTTTTATATAAAGGGCAGAATAATAGTTAATAATAATAAAAGACTATTTTAACAACTCAGGGTGTAATGTCACATCCAAACCACCATGGATGATTCCCATTGACATTTGCCCTTAATTCTATATGACCAGCCTCTTTATTTGTCATTGTGATTTTCATTTATGACAACACAAATTAAAAATGGCTGATTGAAGGGGTGAAGCACCAAATACAACTGAAATGTTTACTATTATATTCTGTTGTAAAGGTCAAATGCAGACCATTTTGGAGGGAAAGACAGGGAATAGAGGGAAATTTGGAGGGAAAGACAGGGAATAAAATATATATATATATTTTACATTTTAAGTAAAATTTACCCCCTTTGAAAGTTCTTACTGTTCAATATTCTGACATATCCTGCAAATTTGTGTTTAACAGAGCAAATATGAAAAAGTACGGGAGTTAAATGTGACAGCTCTTTTGACATTATTGTCTGTAACCATATGCCAGGAGTATGCAGGAAGAGCTGATCCAGTAGTTCCTGTTCCACATATGTGGCCAGAGTGTTTTTTAGGATTACTGCGCATGCGGAACACATTATGGTGTCGGCATGGCACAGCTAGCAAAAAACTTTGCCTCAATGTACCACCAACCAACACCTAACTCACTGAAACTATAGGCACAAATTTGTTTTTTATTTTACACTGACACTAAGACACAGGCATTATATTTACCCTCTATTCTCTCTCTCTTTTTTAGGTGTATGATTCCGTGTAAGGATGAATCTTTGCTTATTACAGAACACCTGGAATGTTTTGCTGGAAGAGCTTAAAGGGTTAGTTCTTCAATGGAACAAAAAAAAAAAAGGAGATAGAGAGATAGACGTTAGCAGAATGTTAGCATCTGACAGCCTCATTCAACATTCACTTTCATTGTGTGGAAAAAAAAAATGATGCAATGAATGTGAATGGTGACTGAGGCTGTCTAACATGAGGATGAGTAAATGAAGGTGACAGAATTTTATTTCTCTTTTTTGTTGTTGAATTGTCATTTTAACTTCCTTGATAACATTAAAACAACTGCACACAAGATCAGTGTGTCTACATCCTTGTGAGTTTAATGGTGCGGTGAGGTCTTAATGTGCTTTGTCATATCAGTCTGTGGAGAGTTTCCATTTGGTGTAACCCCACTGACAAAACAAAGAGCATCTCTCTGCTTTATCATTCTGAATGAGATCAAGCAAAAATGCCTGACTAATAGGCATCCAAACCCTTAAATAAGAGGTTAATAGTCTGTAACTCTTATGAGTCTTTTTTCTAAAATTCTGTGCTACTGTTTTTTCTTTTCTAAACTCTCAACTAAAGGTCTCTTTGTGCTCTTCTGAATGCCTCTCAGCATTACTGCATACCTAAAGGCCTCATATATTCCAGATGTGTAGAATTGGCTGCCACAGGACCCCACTCTCACAGAAGCTCTTAAAAAAACAAAATCTGTATCCCAAATCCATTATGGCAGCAAATAAGCTCAGAATACTCCTAATGCACTTCCAAATTAAAAAAGTGCTGGAATACAACTATTTGATATTATTTTCCATTTATTCCATTTATTCTTCCTGGGGGGAGCCAGTGTCATGGATAATGACAAGGCTGACTTCTCAAAGCAAAATGAAAATAATTTAGCATTCATCTGGGTGATTCAGCCTCTAAAATGGCTTAAAAAGCTTGAAGAAATCTAGCAGACAGGCCAGAATTTCAAAATACTGTTAAATACATGTGAAATGCGCTTTCAAAGTACAACAATACCAGTGCAGAACTAGTCAGTTAAGAAAAATCATAACAATCAATAAAATGTCTCAGCAGCTGATGACAGTCCATACCATGCCAAATACCACACAATGCAAATAGGATCCTGCTCTAGCATTTGTGCATCATCAGCATCATATGACCATACAATTTCAGCCTTCCTCATTGGTTCCAGAATTGGATAACCTAGCAGTTGTGGCCAGAGACTCACTTAATTGTTATTATTAACCCCATAAATGTAAAGGCTAGCTTTCAAAACACACCACATTCGAACTATGGCCTACCGAGTAGCAATGTGGTGAAGACATAATCAGGAAGCCATTTTGAAAGAGGTATGTTACATATTTGATATGGCAATCAGCATTTCATGCATTTGACATCCCTTTACAGATTAAAGCCATTTCTGTATTTGATCACAGTATAGAAGAACAACTTGAAATCTTAAAATAAAGACAAACATGTATAAACATAATTTGCCATTTGAGACCACCATAAAGGTGAGGCTGAAGCATATGAGAGCTGAAATTTTGCCTCTTCCTTTGGGCACAAGATGCTGTAGAAGACTAAACCTATTATAGATAGGAACTACGGTGTACTGTATAATGTGGAGAAAGGGTGTCTCAAGCATGAGCAATAAAATGTCCTAATCTGACTCAGTGTATCACTGGTACTGCAGTTTCCAAGATTATCATCAGGTCAAATATAAAGGTTTCCACTTTAGGAAAGATTGTGAGACTGTAACTGCTATAAACAGTTTCTATATTATTATTATTATTAGCCTACTATTATTATTTGAATTACTGTAGATTTTGCAAAATAAACTTTTGTTTATTCTTTACTGATGCAGAAATGGACATGTAATTTAACAATGCCAAATGAGGCTTTTGATATTAAATAGCACATTTGTGTAATGTTGTTAAGAGAAAAAACACATTGCACGTAATACACGTAGTTTTCTGAAATAGGCTTCTAATTTAAGGGATTTAATGTTGTACAGCGTAGTATATATATATATATATATATATATATATATATATATATATATATATATATATATACTACGCTGTACAACACACGGCTGGGACTCTTCCATGTCCAGTTTTCTGTCCATATACACATGTATCGTGTATGCATGATGAGGATACCAATGAAGTGCGCTGGCAGAATTAATTGATGACAAAGTTGCTGATGTGCCCTTTACTCTACAATTTATAATCAACTGTATTGCTGTGTCTCAAAACTTTGTGACCTGCTTTATCTTTCATTTCTTTTTTTATGGAATGCGGCTTTTGTATGATGCGCAAAATGCTGTCTAGTCACCTCAGAAGTGTTTGAGACAGCCAATAAATGCTACTCATCCCTTCAATATTTTAAAGCGCACCACATTTGAATACTTCTAGTAGCCTACGTTTATATATATAGAAGGCTGGCATCATTGGAATGCCACTTTTTTCTTACCTGCGCTCACATCTGCTGCCTGTAGGACAAATGCTAAACTGATGAATACAGTTATAGCGGAGTTCCACTTTTTCGTTTTCCATCTTGTGGACCACCTTTCCTTATCCATGGCCGGCGCCCTCAACTGTGTTTAAACGTGCGTTTTATTTTCGTATTCGTTCCCTTCCACAATCCAGATTATTGTTATTTATGTTTTCTGCACTGCCATGAGCTAAAAAAAAAAAAATCAACTTGATTCTTCGTGAACAAACTCCTTGCTCTCTCCGCCCAGTAGACTCAGACTGAAGGTAAACGGGCTCTCATGAAAAAAAGGGAAACCCATTTGTTCCCCGAAGAGCTAAAGTCTTTTGGAGGGTTGGACATGTGGCCTAAACCTGACCAGTGAGGAAAAATAAATTAACACGGGAAAATCTGCAGCCTTGGAAAGGTCCGCCCATTATTTTAATGAGAGCTTCAAAAGTTTTACACTGTTCACCGAAAATTCAGAGCATGGGGATACCTACTCTAAGGCATCATGCAACATAGAGATGAAGATGATGATGATGATGATGATGATGGGGAAACCGGTTTAATGGAGGAGAGTCACATCTATCCCCTGGATTATCATCCTTAAAATGCATCCTGTAATGACCATTGCAGTGCTAAGATTGAGGACTATATTTTGCACAGAATTACTCTCTTTATTTTTCTTTCTTTCTTTTTTGATGATGATATAATTTTACTTTTGTATTATTATTATTATTATTATTATTATTATTATTATTATTATTATTATCTTGTTGCTCTGTATCACTAATTGACTTTCCTCTTATTAATTGTGACTATTTGGCAATATGGATATTCTTTATATTTGTTGTTGTGTATTTTGTTTAGTTTTTTTAGGTTAATGTATATAGCAGGAAAGACACTATTTAAACTTAACTGGTGTGATGGCAATTTTCATGTATAATTGTAGTCTGTAGTCTCAGGAAATTGATCTTTTAAAGAGAGCAAATTTATTTTATTTTATTTTTTTGCCAATGTTGGCCTGACGTATCTCATTTAAAATTCCTAAAGAAGTAGTGAAAGCCAGAAAAGATACCATCACTATATGAGGTCTACAGATGAGACTGCATGGCCCAGTTGGAATTTCTACCAGATATTTGTCATGTTCACTGTTGTCTTTTGTTTTTGTGCTGTTATTTTGAAGTTTAGTTTAGTTCCTGTTTCCTGTTTGGTTTTTGTAGTCCTCTGTAGTTTCTTTTTATGATTGGTTTTCCCCTGATTGGTTCTCCTTCCCCGATTGTTTCCCCAGGTGTCCCTCATTCCCTTGTTTGTTCCTTCTGTATTTAAACCCTGGTTCTTTGTTCAGTCTGTGTCGATTGTTGATGTTTGTAGATGCCTTGCCTTGCCTTGCCTTGCCTTGCCTTGCCTTGCCTTGCCTTGCCTTGCCTTGCCTTGCCTTGCCTTGCCTTGCCTTGCCTTGCCTTGCCTTGCCTGCCAGTTTGTGTACCCCCCGATGTTTTCATGTTTTAGTTTCAGTTTTGTCCCCCCGTGGATGTTTTCTTTTGTTCTTGTGTATTTTGTCTTCACTTTGATTTAAATAAAAGAACCGCATTTAGATCCCCGCTCCTCGTCTTCCTTCATCTGCCATCATAACAGAACAATCGACCACAATGGATCCAGCGGTTCTTCAGGCAAGCTGCCGCCTCCTGAACTTGAGGCAAGGAAGATGCCCGGTGGAGGACCACATTAGAGACTTCCTGGACCTAGCGTGGGCTACCGACTTCCCAGACTCCTCCCCTGGTGGTGTTCTTCTGGGCTAATCTGACCGATTCGCTCAAGGAGCTGTTGCCACCGGCGACGCGCGGCTGGTTGCTCCGCGATTTTGTGGAAGAGACTTTGCTGGTCAGCGGCTCGCCACTCACTGTGGGCGTGGCAGAGGAGGACCCAACCTCACCTCCCGCAGTGGTGACCTTCCACTCGCCCATGGCTCTTCCCATCATGCCTGCCCCACCTGTCAGCGAGCAAACCCCCATGCCTGTTGCCGTCAATGAGTCTGCACGGTCCACTTCGTCTGCCCGGAGGAGGATGAGAAGACGGGCTTCGCCTCCTGGCCCACGCCTGTCACTGTGAGCGAGCCTGCGCCCACGCCTGTCACTGTGAGCGAGCCTGCGCCCACGCCTGTCACTGTGAGCGAGCCTGCGCCCACGCCTGTCACGGTGAGCAAGCCTGCGCCCACATCAGCCACGGTGAGCGAGCCTGTGCCCGCGTCACCCACGGTCAACCAGCCAGCGCCTGTAGCCTCGACCGTCCCTGAGCCAGCGCCTGTAGCCTCGACCGTCCCTGAGCCAGCGCCTGTAGCCTCGACCGTCCCTGAGCCAGCGCCTGTAGCCTCGACTGTCCCTGAGCCAGCCTGTAGCCTCGACTGTCCCTGAGCCAGCGCCAGTGGCCATGACCGTCCAAGAGCCAGCACCAGTAGCCATGACCGTCCCAGAGCCAGCGCCCCTCGAGCCTTCCAGGGCTCCGCCTCTCAAGTCTCTCAAGCCTTCCAGGGCTCCTCCTCCCGAGCCTCCCAGGGCTCCGCCTCTCCAGTTTCTCAAGCCTCCCAGGGCTCCGCCTCTTGAGCCTCCCAGGGCTCCGCCTCCTGAGCCTTTTGAGCCTCCCAGGGCTCCGCCTCCCGAGCCTTTTGAGCCTCCCAGGGCTGCTCCTCTCGAGCCTCCCAGGGCTCCTCCTCTCGAGCCTCCCAGGGCTCCTCCTCTCGAGCCTCCCAGGGCTCCTCCTCTCGAGACTCTCGAGCCTCCCAGGGTTCCGCCTCTCGAGCCTTACAGGGCTCCGCCTCTCGAGCCTCTCAAGCCACCCAGGGCTCCGCCCCCCGAGCCTCCCTCTGCTCTGCCTCCCGAGCCTCCGATGGCTCCGCCTCCCGAGCCTCCTACAGCTCCGCCTCCCGAACCTCCTACGGCTCTTCTCCCAGAGACTCTAGAGCCTCCCACAGCTCCGCCTCTGAAACCTCCTGCGGCGCCACCTCCCTCGGCTCCACCTCCAGAGCCTTCCAGGCATCCGCCTCTAGAGCCGCCTACGGCGCCATCTCCCTCGGCTCCACCTCCTGAGCCTCCCATGGCTCCGCCCCTGAGCCTTCCAGGGCTCCGCCTCTAAAGCCTTCTACGGCACCGCCTCCCTCGGCCCAGCCTCCAGAGCCTCCCTCGGCTCTGTCTCCAGAGCCTCCCAGTGCTCCTCTCGAGCCTCCCAGGGCTCCGCCTCCTGAGCCTCCAGAGCCTCCCTCAGCTCCGCCTCCGGAGCCTTCTATGATGTGGTCTCCTGAGCAGTCCACGGCTCCACCCTCGGAGTCCCCCATGGCTGTGGTCCTGAGGCCGCCTCCCAAGCCTCCTGAACCTGTCTTTGCTCTGTGGCCAGCTCCCAGGCCACCTGATCCAGCCCTCTTGTGGCCTCCTTGGACTGCCTGTCTGCCCCCTGTGCCCCCTTGGACTTCCTTCTTGCCCTCTGTGCCCCCTTGGACTGTCTGTCTGCCCGTTGTGCCCCCGTGGTCTATCTGTCTGCCCCTTGTGCCCCCTTGGACTGTCTGTTTGCCCCTGGTGCTCTCATTTTTCTTTTTTTTTTTTGTGGGTTTTTGTCATTTATTTTTGTGCTGTTATTTTGAAGTTTAGTATAGTTCCTGTTTGGTTTTTGTAGTCATCTGTAGTTTCTTTTTATGATTGGTTTTCCCCTGATTGGTTCTCCTTCCCTGATTGTTTCCCCAGGTGTCCCTCATTCCCTTGTTTGTTCCTTCTGTATTTAAACCCTGGTTCTTTGTTCAGTCTTTGTCGATTGTTGATGTTTGTAGATGCCTGGATCTTGTTGTCTTGCCTGCCTTACCTGTCTTGACGTGTTTTACCAGTTCGTGTACCCCCCCAATGTTTTCATGTTTTAGTTTCAGTTTTGTCCCCCCGTGGATGTTTTCTTTTGTTCCTGTGTATTTTGTCTTCACTTTGATTTAAATAAAAGAACCGCATTTAGATCCCCACTCCTCGTCTTCCTTCATCTGCCATCGTAACAATATTGAATAATTCCAGAATAATTCTTGAAAGATTTGTGTTGCAGGGGTCTGAAAATAATTAATCCTAAAAAGTCATTGGAGTCTTCGATAGAAGGACAGGTGGTTCCTATATAATCCTGCAATCAGTACCTTCCTCCATAGTATGATGTTTAGAGGAATAATTGACAGCATAATAGCATTAATTGTCACTGAAATTCAGAACACATTTTCCATCATCACGCGCAAGCCCACAATAAACTGGAGCGATACAAATTCTTTTTGAAAATTCAGAGAGAATCAATAAAATAGGCATAAAATGTAAATTTTTTTGCCCTGTATTTCAAAATGACAGGAAAAATGTATTAAAATGACAAGAATAAACTGTTTATTGAAATGTCACGTGATTTAACAAAAACATTCTGCATAAATGGAATACCTTAAATATATATATTTTTTATTAACAGCTTTTAAATTACAATTTTAACAAAACAAACCGTAAAAATAAAGTATTCTTTATTGACAAAAGTAGCACCATTTTTATGCTTCCTTACGCTTTCCTGACTCCTCCATGAGCTCTCGGATGCTCCGCACTTCCGCTTAGTTGCTTTTATTGTACGCTAGAGCTAGACAAACATTTCTGGTGATGCTGATCATCAGAGCCTCTTGAGGAATATGTGCTGTTAGAGGATGTTAAAACAACTACATGTGGCTTATGTTACAACAATAATAAACCCACCCAAAAGCTGTCAATGTCTGAAACTTTGAGTCTCACCAGTGTGTGTGTGTGTATATATGTGTGTGAGAGAGAGAGAGAGAGAGAGAGCGAGAGAGAGTGAGTGAGTGAATGAGTGTGTGTGTGTGTGTGAGAGAGAGAGAGAGCGAGAGTTGACTATGCCATTACACACATGGACACCTCCTACATACATGCATTCACTGTCAGACCATAGTCTTCCTTTTCAGACCACTGTTAAATTAAGGTGTTCCTAAAGAAAATCCAACACCATAGAACAGACAAGGGCCCAGCAACCTGTTCAAACTAAAACCCAACATACAAATGGTCCCCAAAATATGAGTCTGAATTCCTTAGTGCAATTAGCTCCAAAGAAATGTACAACCTAATCAATAGATTTCAAATAACACAGTTTATGGCTGTAAAGGAATCAATGGAAAGGAGGCTAGAACCGGCTTGATAATATAGATAATATTTTTAATGATAAACTTAAAAGACAAACACACACGACGGACATATCCGTTAACGATCTCTCTCTCTCGCATGATCCTCTGCACATTCCTCCCTCATTCTCAGGCTGGGGAGCCCCCAGCATGACGTAGAACCCCCCCTTTCCCTGGGGGCCCTAAACCCCGTCTGCTGGCAGGTCATCCCCGTCTACCTGGACGAGGGAGGGGACGAGGGAAAAAGAAATTATTAAACTGGGGGGGGGTGCTTCCTGTAACAGTGTAGTACCCCCCAAAAAACACTGTAAAATTTAAAAGAGAGGGAAAAGGCCAACGCAGAGCGGCAGTGAGAGAGAGAGAGGAGAGAGAGATGAAAAAAAATAAAATAAAAAAAACCTACTCGCCGGTTCTCCGATACACAGTCGCATGGTTCTCGATCACTACTCCACACTCTCAGGCGGACGACAGCCGCTTCTCCCTGGGCAGACCAGAGTCAGACTCACGACCCCTGGTGGAAAGAACGCCCGTTCGCATTCTCAGCGACTCGTGGGGACTCTCCTCTGCCCCTGGCAGCGGCCCTACCGCTCCAGGCGGTCGGGGAGACACTTCCCTCCTCCCCTCGCGGACGGCGGTCTACCAATCGACCCCTCCACATTTCTGGTGGATGGCAGGGCTCTCCTCCGCCCCTGGCAGCAACTCCATCGCTCCAGGCGGTCGCGGAGTCCAGTCCCCACTCGCCTCGCGGACGGAGGCCGTTCACCGCGTACAGGCGGTCGGTCTACTCCCTCCCCCGGTGGATGGCAACGGCATTACCCTGGGTGGACAGCAGTGTCGAGGACTCCGCAACGGGCATCTCTCCTCCTTCCCAGGCTTCGGCACCAGTGTAAAGGGATCAATGGAAAGGAGGAGGTGAGAACCGGCTTGATAATATAAATAATAGTTTTAATGATAAACTTAAAAGACAAACACACACATGACGGACAAGTCCGTTAACGATCTCTCTCTCCCACACGATCCTTTGCAGTCGACCTTTATCCCTCTCGAAGGCTTGATTAGCCTAATACGGGACGGGGTGTGTAGGATCACGACCCGGCCCCGCCCTCCCACAATGGCTAACAAGATTGACGTTAATTCCGCAGTACAATAAATTAATGACATTTATCAAAGGTGCTCAATCAAAGCAAACCTTCTCCATACAAACAAGAAAACTAAACTAAAAACTGGGGATAACATTTGGTTTGATAAAGAATGTAAAATTAATAGAAAACTACTCAGACAGCTCACTAACCAAAAACCACACAAAACTGAAACCAGACAAAATTATTGTGAAGCACTCAGGGATTATAAAAAATACAATATGCCACAAAAAGCAACAACACCTAAACCACACTCTTAATGAAATTGAAGACTCAATTAATGGTAATCAGTTCTGGGAAAAATGGAAAAGTCTGAATAAACAACACAGCTACATAGCCATACAAAATGTAGAAGACTATTTAAAAAAATTATTAAAAGAAATGTCCCCAGAAAATCTCACACGTGACCAGAAAAACATGCAAAATAAGTTGATTCAAATGGAATCTACAAAAAAAAATAAGACAAAACCCTTTAGACTATCAGATTAGCATAGAAGAATTGACAGAAAGACAGATAGGCATGTGGTTTAGAAAACATTAGAACAGAAATGCTGAGGCACATCCCTGCAGTAATGCAGGAGGACTTGTTAAAACTGTTCAATCTGGATCTGCAACTGGATAATTTCCTGATACCTGGAGTATTGCCTTAATACACCCATAATATAAGAGTGGAGACAAATTCAACCCCAATAACTTCTGAGGCATTTGTGTGAATAGTAATCTGGGGAAGACTTTCTGTTGTGTCCTGAAGATACAGGCCTTCCTTTCCAAGCACAATGTCTTGAGAAAGAGTCAGATTGGATTCTTACCAAACCACCGCACCACCGACCACATTCACACGCTACACATGATAGTCAACCAGAACGTTCATCAAAAAAGCAAAGGCAAAATGTATGCATGTTTTATTGATTTAAAAAAGCATTTGATTCCATTTGACATGATGGTCTATATTCTAAAATTGTACAATCTGGCATTGGGGGTAAAATGTACGATACTATTAAATCTATGTATTCGGACAACAGGTACAGAGAAAAAATTGGCAATAGAACAGAATTCTCAACTCAAGTGCATGGAGTGAGACAGGGCTGCAGTTTGAGTCCAAATCTGTTCAACTTTTTTATGTTTTTACATAATGAGTTAGCAGTGCTACTGGAACAATTTGCAACACCTGGTCTTACTCTAAATCATTCTGAAGTTAAATTTCTTCTCTATGTAGATGATCTGGTGCTGCTGTCAGCTATTGCACAAGGGCTAAAGCAGCACCTGGACCTGCTGGAGAACTACTGTCAGAACTCGCCCCTGACTGTCAATTTGAAAAAATTATGATCTTCCAGAAAAGAGCCAGATTACAGGTAACCAGATACACATTCACTCTGGGAAACACTGCAATAGAACACACCCTGTACACTACGACCACCTCGGTCTAAAACTCAGTGCTTCAGGGTTTTGGTCTGGCAGTGAATGCAATAAAAAAGAAAGCTAGAAGAGCTTTCTATGATATTAAGGACAAATTTACCCAAATAGACATTCCCATAGCAATTTGGTGTAAAATCTTTGATAGTATTATTATGCCTATTGCTCTGTACGGATGTGAGGTTTGCGGTCCACTCTCTCTGGCAGATTATTATAGATAGGACAAACACCCCATAGAATCCCTGCATGCAGAATTCTGTAGAATGCATGCTGGGACGAACTAGGCAGAGACCCCCAATTATACATATTGAAAAACGATCCCTCAAATTGTGGACACACCTAAATTCAAGTTCCCCTAACACGCTGCAACACGAAGCCCTTAAAACCCAAGAGTTGAAGCCTAAAACCAGTCCCATTTGTCAGCTAGCTCTGAAATTCACAAACCCACTAACAATTAATAAACACCAGTTTCAGACCAGCACTGCTGAACAAAACCAAATCAGATTAAACCAAATCATAAAATAAAGCAAAAATTCATATTTGGACCATTGGGAAAATGAAAGTAAATTGGAATGTTATCGGGTCCTAAACAGAACATATAATCTGGCAGAATATCTCACACTGTAAGAGATCCAAAACAGAGATGGATCTTCACCAAATACAGACTCAGCGACAACAGTCTGGCCATAGAAAAAGGCAGACACAGACAAACATGGCTTCCAAAGGAAGAACAAGTCACATAGATTAGGCTACTTGTATGGTGACTTATGTGATTTTTGGAGCTTCAAAACTTTGGCACCCATTCACTTGCATTGTATGGACCAAAAGAGCTGAAATATTCTTCTAAAAATCTTAATTTGTCTTCTGCTGATGAAAGAAAGTCATAAACATCCGGGATGACATAAGGGTGACTAAACAATGAGAGAAATAAAATTTTTGTGTGAACTATCCCTTTAAAACCTGATGTGGCCCCTGTACCAAACAACTGCTCTACCTCCTCTATCGTGCCAAGTGACCCTGCTTTTAGTGTTTTACTTTTATTTTTACATTCCTTGCATTGTTTTAAACGTGTTTTATACGCAACAATAACTCTCTCAGTCGGCATTAAGAGAAATTTAGACCCTTCGTGTAAACTGATTTTAATGTAATTGTTTCATACATTATGATATGTAAATTACGGTATGTGTGCTACATTTTTAAATTGCAGCATCGAGTTTTGCAGCATCGAGCATAGCGTTTTCAACTAAGTACTCAATACTCACGAGTACTTTTAAATGAGCTACTCTTTTACTCTTACTTGAGTAATTTTACTCTACTCAAACTATATTTTTTCAGAAGTAACAGTACTTTTACTTGAGTATTATTGTTCACTTTCCACCCATGTCTGTTGGTCCATTCAATTCCATTGAATGATAGTTAATAAAAGTAATCTATTCAACACGATTGGTTTAATCAATATCTTTTTTTAATTAAAAACTTTTTATTGACTCATAAACATATATCAAAGAAACACACAGCATATATACACTGAGTCAACATTTAACCCTTACTAGTAACCCCCCCAATCACCAACCCAACCCGACCCCCAACGAAAACCCCTGTGGTCACAAACAGAATACACACATAAAAAAAATAAAAAGAAAGTAAATACAAATGTAATATAATAATCAGATAATTAAAATTAAACCTCTCTCCACAGCCCCTCCCCGAGAGTCCCCCAAAAACACCAAATACCTGCCCCACTTCCTATCAAACAAATATCAAACCCCCAGCCCTCTGCTCGATATCTCCTCAAAAGCCGCCACCCTCCCCATCTCTGCACACAACTCCGGAAATGAGGGAGCCCCATCTGACTTCCATACCTTTAAAATAATCTGCCTGCCCATCATAATAATATTCAAGGCCCAATTTGTTATGTGTTTGTCCCCCACATTTATGACCGCCCTATCACCCAGAATACAGAGTCTGGGGCAAAACGAAACTCTGAACCTTCAACCAAAATTCTTGGATCTTAACACCCCAGTAAAAAACATGGGTTGTGTCTCCATTTTCTGATTGCCAGCAGGTGGGTGTGTCTTTAATACCAAGCCTATAGAGGGGCTCCAATATAATAAGAGTAAAATCTTGAATTGCATAAGGGAACCCTTGCAGACTTTACATTTTTTTGAATCCTAGCCCATACTCCCCCTTCCAATAACATATCTTTAAATCTTTCTCCCATAATCTCTTAAAAGAAGTTGAAGTTCTGTCCCCCAGGCCCTGAATTAGCAGGAAGTAATACACTGAAGCCTCTCCCAGAGTATCTGCCGCTTCAGGGGGGTGTATGCTACTCCCAAAAACAATACAGAACAGGTGGCGCAGCTGTAAATACCAATAGAATTGAGATCTGGGAATCCTAAAATGTTTAACCAAATTTTCTCAATAGTCCACTCTCATATAGGTCACAGAGCGTAGTAACCCCCCTCACAATCCAGTCTGACCAGCAGAAAGGGGACATATTAATACATAATTTTGGGTTCAGCCATATGTTTGAGGCGCAGCTGTAAATACCAATAGAATTGAGATCTGGGAATCCTAAAATGTTTAACCAAAGATCTCAATAGTCCACTCTCATATAGGTCACAGAGCGTAGTAACCCCCCTCACAATCCAGTCTGACCAGCAGAAAGGGGACATATTAATACATAATTTTGGGTTCAGCCATATGTTTGAGGCAACATTGAAATAAATATCCAAATTAAACACTCTGGACACTGCGAGATGCAGTCCAAATGCGAGTTATCTCGCATTTGCACTCTGGTGCAAATGCGAGATAACGGGGTGTAACTTAACCTCTCCGGATAGTTTGATAGAAAGGCTTTGCAATGGTGAAAGAGGGGTAAGAACTTCCTGTTCCTGTTCTCTCAGGTGGAAGCGACCAATAAGCCAAATGCCTGAGACTGAATGCATAATAATAAAATAAAATCTTGGGTAGGCTTAGCCCACCTTTGTCAATCAGCATTTGTAATTTAATGAAGTGTAATCTGGGACGTTTACCATTCCAAATGAAGGACTTCACAATGCTATCAAATGATTTGAAATAAGTGAGGGGGACATCTACATGGAGAGATTGTAGCAGGTAGTTACATTTTGGAATACAATTCATTTTAATAACATTAACCTTCCCAATCATAGATAAATGTAACAAAGCCCACATGTCCATCACACAAAAATCTTTTTATTAAGGGGTCAAAATTAACTAACTAAATCAGACAAATTTTCTGGGAATAAAATGCTCAAATAATTAATACCCTGTTTGGGGCACTGGAAGGCACCCAGCTGGAAAGCCATTACTGGGCAGTACACTGTCAGAGCCAAAGCTTCAGATTAAGACCAATTGACTTTGTATCCTGAGAATTTAGAAAAGGAATGAATAATTCTATGACAAGGCATAGACCTAGTAGGGTCGGAGACAAATAATAAAATATAATCTTTGTAAAGCAAAGGTTTAATGTGCCATACCTCCTGAGTAAAATAATCTGAAATTAATTCATTTGTTTGTGCCACCACTACCGTGTGTCTATAAAGTAACTTAATCCATCCAATAAAAGTTTTCCCGAACCCGTATATTTCCAAAATCTTAAAAAGATAATCCCATTCTACCTTAACAAATCCCTTTTCGTGTCAAGTGAGATGGCAGTGACCAGAGTCTGATCATTCACCACTGACCACATTATATTGATGAAATGCCTAATGTTTTCAGAAGAGCTGGTGCCCAAATAAACCCCACCTGATCTATATGTATAACAGATGTCATAACTTTACTTAAACGGTTAGCCAGCATTTTTGACAATATTTTTACATCTAACAGGATCAGTTAAATTGGATGGTAACTCTAACACTCGCTTGAATATTTGTCCTTTTAAGAATCAGACTGATCCTGGCTAGCGTCATGGTTGGTGGAAGCTTTCCATTCTTTAATGATTCTGTATAAACTTCTAACAAAAGTAGAGCCAGTTCTGTAGCATAAGATCTAAGAAAATTCTGCGGCAAAGCCATATTGCCCAGGACACTTGCCTGTAGGCAAGGCCTTAATTACCTCGCCATGCTCGTCCAAGGTTATCTCAGAATCAAGAGAACTTATTTTGCTCAAATGTCAGTTTAGATACTTTGCCCTGAATAGCCAAAACTCCACCTTCTGTAACAAAATAGTATTATATCTATATTTCAATTTGGTCAATTCTCTGATGCCATCAGACGACATTCTGCGCTTTAGCTCTGCATCTGCACTTTTAAAATTGCCTTCCAATTCTACGAGTTCTTGTACTCGTAGAATTGGAAGGCCTACTGTATTATCCGGCCCCTAAGAACCGCCTTAAATGCCTCCCTAGCCACACCCACAGATAATGTTGAGGACCAGTTGGTCTCCATATAAACATTAATATAAACATTAATTTCAGCCTTTAACATTTGTTGAAGTTCAGGATTTTGCAAAAGGGATAGATTAAAGCACCAACTATATGATCTCTTTTTCTCCATATGTGGCAACACCTCTAATCTCACCAGGGCGTGATCTGAGACTAAGATGTTTCCAATTGAGTAATCAACAACAGATGAAATGAGGGACTTAGATATAATAAAATCTATTCTAGAATAAATGTTATGGACTGATGAAAAAAATTATAGTCCTAACCAGATGGGTTAAAAAGTCTCCAAATATCTGTAAGACCATGATGTTTACACATCCTGTGAAGAGTCAGTGTTGCTCTAGGGGCTTGCAGACTTGGAGGATTCTGCAGGAGGCAAGAACCGGCTTGTCAATATAAATAATATTTTAATAATAAACTGAAACAGAAGACACAAACACATATGACGGACATCTCACTCTCCCGCACAATCCTCTGCAGTTGGCCTTTATCCCTTGGAGGCTTGATTAGCCTGATAAGGGATCGGGTGTGTATAATCACGACCCGGCCCGCCCTGTCACATTCACTTAAAGAAAAATTTATATTTTTTTTGTGGTAATCAACACTGACACAAATGCTTTCGACTGAGCTTAACTTGTACTGAACCTGTATTCCCTTAAGCTTTGAATGTAATATGTACAACAGACTTCAGAACTTTTTTCCAATAAATGGATTAGTTTCATACTGTGTGCTGCCTCTGTAGTCTCGTTTGACATTCACTGAAGAATGAGAAAATACAATTTACATTTATAACTGAAATTATACATTGTTCTAGTAATTTGACTTAATCGACTTCATCTAACGTGATATAAACATGTAGGCTAAACAAGACAAGAAGGCTTAAATGTAGGAGAACATAACTAATTCAAGTTAAATGAAAGCCATTAATTAATATTAAATGAACACCATTCCTGTTAAACTAACACCATTCATTCAAGTTAAACAAACAACTTTCAATCATGTTAGTTTTACATGGTCTGTTTTATTGGGTTTAAATTGATTCCGTTTGTTAAGAGAACTTGTTTCAGTCACGTGGAACTACTGTCCATGATTGAATCATGTTCAGCCAAAGTACTATTTGTGTGTGTGTGTGATTTGTAATGCTTAAATGTTCAAATGTTCCATTGCAGGTTCATTCTGCTTTTATTATTATTATTTTAAATATATATGTGTGTGTGTGTGTGTGTGTGTGTGTGTGAGCGTGTATTTATCACTTTGTGGTGACCAAATGTCCATAAGGATAGTAAAACCCGAAATTTTTGACCTTGTGGGGACATTTTGTTGGTCCCCATGAGGAAAACAACTTATAAATCATACTAAATTATGTTTTTTTGAAAATGTAAAAATGTAGAAAGTTTTCTGTGAGGGTTAGGTTTAGGAGTAGGGTTAGGTTTAGGGGATAGAATATAAAGTTTGTACAGTATAAAAACCATTATGTCTATGGAAAGTCCCCATAAAACATGGAAACACTATGTGTGTGTGTGTGTGTGTGTGTGTGTGTGTGTGTGTGTGTTTGGTATAATGTTTTAATTAATATTGTGTTAGGGCAAAAAGGCCATAGCATTTTTTTTCAGGGGTGAAAAACAAAAGCTGTTGTTCCCAGAGCAAAAACATTTTAGAGACTGGTTTGTCAGCTTTAAAAAAATTATGAACCAGTTAAAAAAGCAACAAAATTGTTGTTGAAAAATATGCTTAAGCATTTAAAGCTGTTGCTGATTAGTTCTTGTAATATGCTGAATAAAAGAATTTGTGTTTTTTAGTATGTTGTTTTTGCGAATCACATTGGTACTGTTATTGCAAGTATGTGGTAAAACCTCACAACTCTTAATACATAACTCTAAGTAAAGTAATATGCTACAGTACTATAAAATACAGATTACACAGTTTTCACATTAGGCAATACATTTACATTACCCAACATTTACAGAATCTATCATTTCCATAATATCTATCCTATGTGTAATCAAGTTGTGATCAATGAAGACATCCTTTACAATAATTTAGGCAAATTGTGTTTTTCAGATATAATTGAAACGTAGGTGTACTCTCTATAATCAAATGTACACAGTTAAATAAAACTAATTAATTAAATGAACATTTAGCAAACATTACATTCATTTGGATCAAGGCTGTCTCCATAGATTATCATCCACATCACAATGAATGTCATCATTATTCATGCACCTTGGGAAAAACCTTTTGGCATGGCGAATCCATGCTTGACATTGTTCTACACTGATGTCATCACATGCCTCATTCATGGCCTGAAGGAGGGTGGCACGCTCAAGGGGTTGGCGATCATAGACCTTCCACCTCCATACTGAAAACAATTCCTCAATAGGTTTGAGGAGAGTATAGGGGCAGGTAGAGGGTCATGAATTGGGGATGGGCCTAAAACCATGCTTGAACCACCTCTGAATGGTGGAACCTGACATTGTCCCACACAATTACATAGGTGACCCCTTCACCTTGACAGGCCAGCTCATTTTCAATTTAGAAACTCAATGTGATGACAAGTAATGGCCTTTGTCCTACCACACCATCTTCAGAGGTACGCACATGGAGATGTTTCCTCCACACTGTCCAGGCACTTATCCTTTTAAGAATCAGAGTGATCCTGGCTAGCGTCATGGTTGGTGGAAGCTTTTCATTCTTTAATGATTCTGTATAAACTTCTAACAAAAGTGGAGCCAGTTCTGTAGCATAAGATCAAAAAAATTCTGATAAGGCGACGAGTTTTGGCCAGGTTAAAGCCCGCTTCATCAAAAAAATATACTTGTGATAGTTCATATAAGCATCAATCACCCTCTAAATATATTTAGATTAGTTATTTTTATAGTGTAGTTCCAATATACATATGAAGTAGGCGATGCATAAAATAGTAACAGTAATACAGTATAGTGCTTTACCTGAACATACTCAGCCCTCAGTTGTTTCACCCGGTCATTGTTTCTCTCAAAAGGCACCAGGTAAATGTGTTTCATTGATACCTGGTGCCTCTTCAAAAGGCGGGCTACTGTTGGTAGGCTTATTGGTGCCACATTGGCAAAGGCGTCATTGTTCTCCTGAATTGCCTGCTGAATTTCCTACAGCCGTGTATCATTCCTGGTCCTCAACTTTTCCACCACTGACCACTCCTGCTGGTCTATCAGCACATGGCCACCACTTTGGGGTTTTCTGTAAATTCTAAGCATGGAATAGAGTATACGTCAATAGATCATACTGTATGAATACTGTAACATGTTTTATGAATTTACATGTAAATGTAATGGTAAAGCATGGTATATATCCTCCAGACTTAACGGTTTTCTTGGCAAAAAGTTTGGATGATAGTATTGACCATAGATCTTTTTATATTTGGATTAAATACAGTTTTTCTCCAAATTTAGGTCACTGCTCCTATAACAATTAACACAGCCATCTGAAAACTTTGTAATAGTCCTAAACAAATTGCGCATTTTCCTCATTTTCTTGAAACACTACATACCTAATTTCTCTGATCCAAAACTCATGCTTTCATACCAGTAAATTTAACTAAATTAAAGTCATATTCTCAAATGCACATATCAGGTTGCCAAATCCCTTCACATTGACTGTGTTAGTAATGGACACAGCAAAGAAAATGCAATTTACTAAAATTTTTCACACAACTATCATGACTCTACTATCAATAAAAGGGGTAAAATATGAAAATTCACAGCAAACAAACAATGAGGAAGATGAACTTCCTCTTTCAGGTGTGTGCATGGAAAGACTTCAGGAAAGACCAAATGGAGATGGTGTAATGATGGTGAACAGAAAGAGGACATCAGGGTAGAAGATTAGAGTAAAGAAGGCTCAAATGATCTGAAAGTCCCTCTAATTGATTGTGTTATGAATTATGGTCTCTCTAAGACACACAGAGTGTTGTGAACAGATCTTCAATCTCAACAAAAATAGTTGCATGTCTATAGCTGAAAATGTTATGAATTCAATAGAGAACACATCTATAGACTTGATTTTAGTATTTAGTTTTAATAAATCAAATCAAATCAAATCAATCAAATCACTTTATTGTCACACTACCATATACACAAGTGCAACAGTAGGTGAAATTCTTGTACAGTTCCAAGCAACATAGCAGTCATGACAGAGACGAGACATATACCAATTACAATAAACAACATAATTACACAACACGATTTACATATCAAATGTACACATACTTACACAACACAATAATTATGTACAATACACAATATAGAATACACAATATCCAATACAATAAGTAAGGAGTATATGAAATATCAGGAAAGAATGTGCTGCTATATTATGCTATATTATGCAGTGAAATTGAATAGTTTTGCAAAACTGAGTGTCTGTTTCGTCTGCTGAGTGAATTGTTTTGAGAGCACTGATTATAGTTTGGAGAAATGTATAAAATCGACTGAGAAAAACTGTAATCTGGCAGCCTCTGCCATGGTAAGGCCTCGGCTCACCACATGATCAACGATGATGGCCCAGACTTCATTAGAGACAACAGTTCTGCCTCAATCTTCGACGAGCCCCATGCCCACATCTCTAACCTCTCTGTTGGTGCCCATGCACGCTTCTCTGACCTCTCTGTTGGTGCCTATGCCCACCTCTCTGACCTCTCTGTAAGTGTCCATGCCCACCTCTCTGATGGATCCCTTGTCCACAAGCTCTTCCTATTCCTTGCTGTCTATCCTGCTCCATGTTGAAAGAAATTGCCTGTGTTTACACCAATCAATCTGGTTTTCAGATGCATAAAACATCTGCAAAGTACACAAACTTTATCCTACAAAGTATGTAAGTGCTAAATGCTTGTGTGAATTCTCAGCCTATTATTTTCTACTTTCCCTCCATACTTTCCTTCTATTTTTCTTAGTTAAATGGTCTTATTGCCCACAATTCAGCTATCTGGCAAAATTCACAGAAAAATAAAATCACAGAAAAGATTTAGCATAACCACAAACATCACTGACCCTATGACTGGACACGCTGAAGACTTCTAGTATAAATAGAATATGCAGCTCTATAATTAGGTTTTTTCATTCAGTTTTCAGCAGGATCCACATTTGTATCATTCTTTAGTATAAACCATGTTATTAAGCAAGCAAAGCGAATACATCCATAATCATCTGAGCCATTGTAAATGAATGAACATCAGTTTTGCTTTTTTAGACATCACAAACCTTTCAATTTGTTTGGCTTGTTACTGAAACTTACAGTTAAAATTAAACTCAAAAGAAGTGCGCTCACATGCCAGACATTTAAATGTTTGCTCTTCAAAAGCAGTTGAAATTAATTTATATGTTGATCCAGCAGAAGATTTGAGACTTGAGTCAGCTAGACATTTTTCCCTGCCTTAGGATACACATTATACTCTGGACTTGGTCTGCTTTGTTGCCCCAGGCTTTTTGAATTTAGACTTTCAAAGTTCTTTGAAAAGATTTTGACATCAAAGTTTCTCAAAGTCATTGCTTACATCTTTGCTCTTTGACTTCTATCTTGGCCAGAGACACAAAGGTTTGAGACAACACAAGAGTCAAGATCTCGCTGCTGCACTATAATTGCTGGTTGATAGAGATAAAAACAGTAAATACAGTCAGATTTACCATTAGCTTCAAACTGTTAGGTGTGGATATGGAAGACTGTCTCAATTACAAAACTCTAGAATGTGCTTTGGTCTGAGCATGCATTTCATTGCTGAAGAGCCATCAGCTTAATACAATCCCTTCTTTTATTTGAAGTGGTGAAATCTACTGAATTTGTTTATGTGACTGTGGTACAGTCAGTCTCTAAAGATATGGTGTATTCATATGAACTCATGTTTTTCTTCAAAAGAAGAACAAATCCCTGCCAAAAGCAACCCTGTATTGAGTGTCCATTGGAAATGACTACTGCATGTATCCCTACATGGAATTCATCTTCTAATTAATAGAAAAATATATAATAATGTTCAATGTTGATATCATTCAGTTTTAACACTAATCCCAAAACACCTACAGCACAATAGATTACAATAGCCAGGGAATTTACCTTATTCTGATGACGAGTAAATATTGAGCAGGCGAGGTTTGTTTATTCAGTTGCCATGACAACTAGGTTTGCGCATACGCGCCTTCCAAGGACTTCTGAGAACAGAGCGCGAAATTGCGATGCTACTGCCCGGATTAGACAAAACTGTCTGATTCCATTCAGTTTTGCCTAATCCGGGCAGTAGTATCGCAAAAGTAGTATCAAGTGCAACTAAAAGAAGGAAAGACATTATATTTATTTTTATTAAAATTTAACGAAAGTACATTTAAATTTTGTGTGATCTACCAGCATTGCCTTTGCGATCAACTGGTAGATCGTGATCGACGTATTGGGCACCCCTGAATTAAGGTATAAAGAACTTTTATTTATGGATGTATCAGACATAAGATACAGAATGTGAGGAATAATATAAAAGTTGAAAATGAAAACAAAATGCTACAAAAATCAATTGTGTTTTGTCATATTGATCTGAGAAGGGTGTAGCAAAGCTGATTCTGATTCTGATTCTGAGCTGTGGTTTGACAGTCTCCGCATGTTCATTATTAGCACAGTTTTCACTGAGGATTTACTACGTGGTGTTCTCACATAAGTGCTCTAAACCTTTTGTTTGGAATATTTTGCATTTGAAATACATACAATAGTGCTGCTGTCCTTATTATGATTTGTAGCTCATAGAGACAGCACGGTGTACAAACAAATGTACTATAAATCTAACATGCTGAGCTGATAAGAAATGAAAATAGTAACAAAATATTCAATACTTGCGATCTTTATAAAAGAATATTAAGTTGTTATCGACGGTGATCGTCGATTCTGTGTTACTAAAAAAAGTGGAATAATAAAAGGACTGACCTTGGACCTCGTTGTCTCCTGACTCCTCCATTGCTCCAACCAAACCAGCTCACAGTGGTGCCGAGAACCCGGGTTTGGGTGAAAGCAGAGCTATGGAGCCTTCACTGCTGGCCGAAGTCATCAACTCCCTCACCAACATCCAGCAGACACAACACCATGCCCCGGAGGTTCGCCGGGAGCAAGAACAACGCTTCCAAGCCTTGCTCCAGGCACAAGCCGAGGACCGGCAAGCGCTGTGGAGCCTGATCGCCAGGGAGGGGGCTGGTGCTGCGTCCTCCTTGGAGCCCGTCCCACCACTGGCCCTTGCGAAAATGGGGCCAAGCGATGATCCGGAGGCCTTCCTCGACCTGTTCGAGAAAACGGCTGAGGTATGGAGGTGGCCTCCCGATCAGTGGGCGGCCCGCCTATTGCCCCTGATTTCCGGGGAGGCACAGCTGGCGGCACAACAACTTCCCACCGCCAGCCTCATGGAATATAGCCATCTGAAGAAAGCCATCCAGCAACGGGTAGGTCAGACCGCGGAGCAGAGTCGACAGCTATTCAGCTCATTAAGCTTCGGGAAGGGTGGCCGCCCGTTCGCGTTTGCGCAACAGCTCCGTGACGCCTGCCGGAAATGGCTGTTGGTGGGGGGAACCCGTGACATTGTGGAAGTGGTCGACATGGTGGTACTGGAGCAGTTCGTCTCCCAACTTCCCCGAGGCATGTCGGAGTGGGTCCAGTGCCGTTGTTGGATGGGGCCGTCCAGCTGGCAGAGGACTAAATGGCGGCGGTCAGACCCCAGACCCGGCCCAGAGGATCCTTTCCCTTTTCTGCCCCTTCAAACCCCCCTGTCTCTCTACGCTATTCCCCCCAGGTTGGCGAGCCCGCCCCCACGAGTGCGGAAGGAAGACCTGGGCCGGTCTGCTGGAGCTGTGGGGAAGCCGGACATAGCCATGAGCGGTGTCCAGTGATGGAGGTGGGGACACTGGTTCGGATCCCCGACGCTCCACAGGCCGCCCCCGATCGGGCAGGAATGTATCGCATACCGGTAAGGGTGAAGGGGGATACACATCAAGCTTTGGTGGATACAGGTTGTTCTCAAACCTCGATCCACCAACGCTTGGTGCAAGGCGGGGCATTGGATAAAAATAAACTGGTGAGGGTGAGGTGAGTGCATGGGGACATTCACAAGTATCCAGTGGTTACCATTGAGATACGATTCAGGGGGAAAAGGCATAGAGTCGAGGCCGCGGTTAATTCCCGCCTCACCCATCCACTAATCCTGGGAACCAATTGGCCCGGTTTTAAAAATTTACTGAGGGTAATGTGTGTGGATAGGTCCTGCAGAGTGGTGGCGCGGGGTGTGGCGTGTGATACTATGGCTGGGGAGGCAGTGCCGGGGCCGTCAACGTCGGCTCCGCGTCAAGTTGATGCAGACGAGGGAGTTCCCATCCTCAGGAGTTTCCCTGAGGGGGATTTCCCTCTGGAGCAGTCGCGTGACGAGTCCCTCAGGCACGCCTTCGATCAAGTGAAAGTAATTGATGGTCAACAGCGCCAGCCCGGTGTTGCACTCACATACCCATACTTTTCTATTATCAAAGAGCGGTTGTATCGAGTGACGCAGGACACTCAAACCAAAGAGATTACAACTCAGCTGTTAGTACCGAAGAGCCGTCGGGAAACACTCTTCCAGGCGGCTCACTATAATCCAATGGCCGGCCACTTAGGTCACGAAAAGTCTTTGAACCATATAATGGCCTGTTTCTTTTGGCCGGGCATTCACGGGGACGTTCGCAAGTTGTGTGCGGCGTGAAGGGAATGTCAGTTGGTGAACCCACCGGCCACCCCAAAAGCGCCATTGCGCCTGCTGCCATTGATCGAGATCCCCTTCGACAGAATTGGAATGGATCTCATCGGGCCATTAGAAAAGACTGCACGCGGACATCGCTTTGTGTTAGTTCTGGTGGACTATGCAACGCGATATCCGGAAGCAGTGCCTCTACGCAACATCTCAGCACGCAGTGTTGCGGAGGCACTCTTCAAAATTATCTCCTGAGTGGGGATTCCAAAGGAAATCCTCACGGCTCAAGGCACAACTTCTATCACCCGCAGACCTTCGGATAGCAAAAATCAAATTCAATACGTTCTTGACCTTCAAGCAAAACTCCACACTTTGGGACGGGTAACACAGGAGAATTTGCTCCAAGCGCAAGAACGCCAACGCCGACTGTACGACAGGGGCACTCGGCTACGGGAATTTTCACAGGGAGATAAAGTACTTGTGTTACTGCCCACCTCAAGCTCCAAATTACTCGCCTAGTGGCAAGGACCCTTTGAGGTCATGTGATGAGTTGGAGATCTCGATTATGAGGTTAAGCGAATGGATAGGAGAGGGTCACGTCAAACCTACCACCTCAACCTCCTCAAACCATGGAGGGAGGCGGTACCTGTAGCCTTGGCGACGGCGGTTCCGGAGAAGGCGGAGCTCAGACCGGAGGTATCGCTCAAAGCAAATTAATTTACCCCGGTCCGTTGCGGAGACCACCTCTCGCTGTTGCAGCTGACAGATTTTGCGTGGCTGCAAGCGGAGTTCGCAGATGTGTTTTTTCCCCTGCCCGGTCGCACTAACCTCATAGAACACCATATTGAGACCACCCCGGGTGTGGTATTTCATAGCCGGACTTAACGTCTCCCTGAGCACAAGAAAAAGGTTGTTAGGGAGGAATTAGAGGCAACGCTCGAAATGGGCATAATACAGGAGTCGCACAGTGATTGGGCCAGCCCGGTAGTTCTGGTACCGAAGAGCGACGGCTCGGTCCATTTCTGTGTTGACTATCGGAAAGTGAACGCGGTGTCCAAATGTGACGCTTATCCAATGCTGCGAATTGATGAGTTACTCGATCGGTTAGGCATGGCTCAATTTTACTCGACGCTGGACTTAACAAACTCCAATGTCCCGAGAAAAAAACGCTTTTTCCACACCGTTCGGATTACACCAATTTGTGACACTTACGTTCAGTTTGTTTGGAACCCCGGCCACGTTTCAGCACCTTATGGACAAGATCCTCAGACCCAACGCGGCGTATGCCGCCGCATATCTGGATGGCATTATAATTTACAGTAATGACTGGCGGCGGCACATGCAACATCTGAGGGCGGTCCTGAGAGCGCTGAGGCGGGCGGGACTTACGGCAAACCCGAAGAAGTGTGCAACTGGGCGGGTGGAAGTTAGGTATCTGGGGTTCCACTTGGGTCACGGGCAGGTGCGTCCACAGGTTGACAAAACCACAGCGATCGCAGCCTGCCCGGCACCCAAGACCAAAAAGGGGGTAAGGCAGTTTTTGGGGCTGGCTGGCTACTACCGAAGGTTTGTGCCTAGTTATTCTGATGTCACCAGCCCGCTGAATGACCTTACTAAAAAGGGGGCTCCCGATCCGGTCCAGTGGACAGAGTCGTGCCAACAGGCCTTCCTTAATGTAAAATCTGCACTGTGTGGGGGGCCGCTTTTACATGCACCTGATTTCTCTCTCCCCTTTATTTTGCAGACTGAAGCATCTGACAGGGGGCTGGGCGCAGTGCTCTTGCAGGTGGTCGGAGGGGAGGAACGGCCAGTGCTTTTTATTAGTCGCAAGCTCTCCATCAGGGAGATAAAATATAGCACCATGGAGAAGGAGTGCCTTGCGATTAAGTGGGCAGTTCTGACACTACGCTACTACATGCTGGGGCGGGCCTTCACCCTCTGTTCCGATCAGCCGAGAGAGTGTGTTCCAAGAGTGCTCATATATATATATATATATATCTTTATAAAAGAATATTAAGTTGTTATAGACAGTGACCATCGATTCTGTGTTACTAAAAAAAGGGAAATAATAAAAGGACTGACCTTGAACCTGCCTCGTTGTCTCTTGACTCCAGTTCACATACATTTCTTAGCAATGGCCAGTCTTATCTGTATTCATAGGTGCAAATACGCTGGGAAATCCACTGCAAATTACTAATAGCCACATAAGTATGTCTAGAGGTGAACCACATTTATCTGGAATACTAAATCTTACTTTATATTTTATACAATTTATAAAATCTTAATTTTATGTATTTATTTTTTCAGATTAATATAAAAGTCGGCTGCTTAAAGGTGCAGTACGTAAGATTCAGAAACCCTTGTTTTAATGACACTTGTGGCTGTTATGTGAACTGCAGCCAGCTATCTGTTGCCTGTGCTTGCACTCGTGCACAAACTCCATAGGGACACGAGTGAGCATCCGCTAAAACAATGACGTAACGTACAAAGAGACTGAACGTGATTCACCAGCATCATGCTGACAGATGGTAGCATAATTAAAATTACACAGTTATGATTGTTTTGCTACAAACTTTGAGACTAAACTAAAACTACTTATCAGCTAACATTTCATACTGATACACACATACAGCTACATACTACCAAAATTTACCAGACAGTTTACTGTTACACTGCACAGTTATGTTGCACTATTGTATGTTTTGTATGTCATATATTGCACTTTTTATTTATCCTGTCTGACTTTTAGTATAAAGAGAAGATTTTTGAAATTATTTGAAATTTATAAAGCAAGGTAGCTTGCAATTCGTCAGCATTAGCAGACAAGATCAAGTTAGCTAAAATGACACAGATCAATCCTTATGGCACTATGTTTCACAGTTATGCAAGCTTATCTGTCCAATAAGAAGAATGGCAATTCAGGGTCAGTTTTGATCCCCAAAACCGAATTAAGGTACATCCAGGAATCAAATGCCCTGCCGATGTTCACTATAGTTTTCCCTTGACCACGATCACGATCCCGCTTAGACAGACGGGATTCAGTAGATTAAAAAAAATAATTTGTTGCTGTTGTTTTTTGTTTTAAAGAGTTTGTGTGGGAGTCAGTGTTGTGTTGGGAGCTGGACATTTGCTGTATTTCATCTCTAAGATAATGTAATAAGCGGAAGAGAAGCACTGAGGCAAGGCTCTCAGGAGCGCGCATAAATGCCACATCCTTTGGATTTTCTTGCCAAAACCGACCTGTTCCCTTTGCATGAAAATCAGTCTACATGCTTTAAAAGGCAACCTAGGAAGTTTGGGAAGGGCTCATTTTTTAAGTTTACAGCCATTCACACTTTGGCAACAAAAGGCAAATATTACATGAAAATTGTTACATACTGCACCTTTAAAATTACAATGAATTAAATGCTAAATCTTTAAAAACAAACAAACAAACAAAATAAAAACAAAAAACAAAGGACCATGTACAAAAAACATAATTGGATTCACACTAGGCAATCTGCTGGCTCTCAGACAGTCTAGGCGCTCTCATACCATTTGCTAGCAACTCCAGGGAGCTCCATAGACTAAACAGGAAATTCAAGAATGACCAGTATTCAGTGCTAACTAATCCTCCTCTAAAGATTTCAAAGGGGGTCACAAATTCAAACATTAAACATTTCAACAAGTTTTAAGATCTTTCAGGTCAGGTAAATTTAAAAACTATGAGTGGGTGCAGAGGCTTATGTAGCATGTCTGGAAGCAGATAAAAAGTGGGGAAGCACATTTCCTCATACAGAAAACATTTTTCCATAAGGTGTGTCATTGTTTCCATAGACACCAGTATTTTTTACCTTTAGGTGGGTTTGCTTTTGGGACTGTGTATAATTATTAGGCCTGTCAAAGTGTCAATAAATAACATTTTTAATCAAATTACTTACATGATATGCTGATTAACTAATCAAATTAATCACATGTTTAAATATTTACTGAGAAAGCAATAAATCATCAAATGAGAAATTACTATTGCCAAATTTACATGCCCAGTTCTCACATGTGTGCACAAAACATAGTCAAATTCCACACATGCAATCCATATATATTCTTCAAAAATAACACATAACAAACTCTCAATTTTAACATATGACTCTTGTGAACACATATTTAATGAAATTTTAAATTTGGTGTAGAACAGAAGAGAGTGCTAGAAAAGCAGGTGTTGCAAAACTCTGGTCTTAAAGGGGCCAAAATCCAGTTTATGACTAGAGTTAAATTACATACAATTTCTCCACTTGGCTACATATGAATTAAGGTGATGTATGCTGAAGCATATGGGTAGGCTAATTCCCTGTTTCAAGTCAAGTCAATTTTATTTGTATAGCGCCTTTCACAACACACATCGTTTCAAAGCAGCTTTACAGAATATTAGCATTAACAGACGATAAGAACTGTAATGTCTATAATGTCCTGTTTGTGTTTTCATTTTCATAATAGCCACTGACGTATTTAATTGTTTGTTTAATTATATATATCGGCCACTGTTTTTTATTTTTTTATTAAACATCCATCAGATAAACCCCCAAAAACAGTTTGTATTCTGTGTTGTTTATTTACAACCCACCGGCTAAATTTTTGGTACCAGGAATAGGGTATCTGACGGTTGGAAGCCTATAGGACAATTTTATATATATATATATATATATATATATATATATATATATATATATATATATATATATATATTGCCTGTTCATCATGCTCGAGAAGAAAGAAAAAAGTTACGGACTGATTAAGAGATGTTTTGTTTTGCCCACAAGTAAACTGACGCTGAGATAATTTGTACATTTCAAAATGTCACAATCTGATTATGATAGTCCAGTATTACAAAACACTGATGATGAACATGGTGCAGGTAGTAGTATGATGATGTTGAGAGACAGATTCAAGAACTCAACAGAAAGCATGAGGAGACCATGGCAGCGATTCCCAAGTGCCTACCAGGTCTTATGTAGTTTTGCCAAGAGAGCATCAAATCCAACCATTTAGTGGTGATTTCAGCAAAGATGGAAGACATATTGATGAGTTTATTGAAAAAGGAGACAGGGTGTTTGTGGGGATGGGGCGTGATCGTGTGTCTGTTTGCGGGAGAGAGGGAGTGGTGTGGCTCGTCAAACTGGTTGTAATTTATAACAGCTGTTTCTTGTTACAGTGGCAGAGGGAGACCTTAAAAAGCAGCCAAACACGCCAGAGAGGGAGAGAGCGATATAACAGTACAGCGTTGGCGTATTTATGCAGAAGTTATTTATAGTTTATTTTAGTTAGAATTTATGTTACAAAAAGTTGAAGATATTGTGAGTTTATGTTTTGATTTGATGCTACTGAGTAAAAGCACCAAGAAGTATATGCAGAAAGTAAAGGCAGAAAATAAAACCTGACCTGAACTGTCATTGCTTCCCATCTCCTCCTTTCTGTGCCCAAACCTTGAACTGTGTTACATTGGTGAATAACTCAGGAAGGAGGAGGGATGCGCTGTCATGCAGTCGCATGTGTTGCCGTCCACCTGACCGATGTCATGCAGCCATTCCGTCATCCAGGGGTCGGAGGACTTGCTGCCGTCCACCATGGGAGGAGCGACTGTCAACCGCTAAAGGACGGAGGAGTGGCTGAAGACCAGGCGATGCCGTGTCCGGGGATCAGCGAGCAAGATTTTCTTTCTCTTTCTTGCCAGGCTGTACACTGAGTCTACTAATCAGTGGGAGAGAGAGATAAAGGGGAGCCGGAGACACCAGTTTGAGAGAGAGAGAGAGACACACGTGGCCACTGTGTGTGTTTATGTTTGTTTTATGTTGTTTTATGTTCAGTTACATCATTAAAGGGTAACTAAACCCCTGCTCAGAGTCTGACTCCACCCACTAGCAATATTTGAAAAATGCTCGAAAAGTGGGCAGACCCCAGCGGGGATAGAGGGGACGAAACGAGGGCAGGGCTGTGCGGGGGCGTGCACCTGAGACCCGTAGTGACAGATTAATTGACAGCTGCTGTCAGACTCTAAAATGGAGAGTGACTGGAGTAGCTTTGCCACGGAGCGGTCTTTTGAAGTCGAGGACCTTTCTCCCCCACCTTCACCTGAAGTGGAGGAGGGTGAATTTTCTGTGGACACAGGGCCGGAGCCATATCAATTCGAGCCGCTGGCTCAAACTGCGGTTTTAACTCCCTGTTGAGCATCCGAGTGCGCATTCACCTTCACTCGCGTGCAGGAAAAACAAACGAAACGCTGTTCAGTGATGTTTATCCTTTTAGCAGGAGTTTTATTTAGCAAGCTACACTTGAACATAACATCAGTTGGCTGTTCTCTCAACTTAGAAGAATGTGACGTAAAGCGTAACGTCATCATGACAAAACAGTATACCTCCAAATAAAACTATACAGGTAGTCAATACCGTAATACAATGTATAAGGGTGCAATACGTTTAACACTCCCGCATCGCGAACGCGCGTTTGTCTACCCCAGAGGATTAACTTTAGCCTAACCATAAATTGTGATTCAAATATATATGATCACTCACCTCAAGACGCCGCTGAGGTGGTGGAGTCCATGCAGGAGTAGCAGCGTTTGGCACTGCGTCGCTTTTCAGCGCGAGATGTTTGGAGAAGCCCATTTCCACCTCCATTGCGTTGGAGAAGAAATCCCGCGTAAAATGCAGTTTGCACACTCCTCCAGCTCTAGGCGGGAACTCGCGGTCTTCCAGAACAAGGACGTGCAACCCCTGGCGCCTAATTTCCAAGTCTATATGGAAAGCAATACAGTCCAGCAGTGCTGTTGCAACCAGCAACATTACACCTACGTACCATCCTGACCACTGTACTAAATACAGATAATCTACGCTAACTTGAAGCTATCCTAACTGACGCAATACTATGCTACTAACTAACTATGCTTCTAACAATACTACACTAACAAATATGCTAATTACCTACCTAGGCTACACGAAATAATCTAAATAACTAAATAAATACTATCCTAAATAGATGCTAAAATACTCTATCCTGATCGTTTTCAATACTCGCAATTCCAACTCCTGACTCGCTACAGTGGTTTTGATGAAACGAGATGGTTTTTATACTGCCATGGCCGTGGTAGCTCGTACCAAGGGCGTGGTGAGTTGGAACCTGCTTACGTCAGCTGTCACCGCTTACGTCACGAAGTACCGCAAACAGCCAATAGGAAAATTCAACTGCAGTAGCCACCGTTCAACCTGAAGAGGGCAGCACTCAGACGTTTTTACACCATATATTGTAGAATTAAAACACTTTATACACAAATGTCAAAAAAATTACTTGAATCAATGACCAGTACTAATAAAGCCCCATTCTTACAGATCATTAACTAAAAAAAGTTGGTTTAGGGTTTAGTTACCCTTTAAAGTTATGTTGACTGTTCTGCCAGTTCCCGCCTCCTCCTTGCCCATCCTGAACCCATTACAGTGTTACATGCTAAATATTAGACAACATAGGACAAGTTAGACCTGGTACTCCCTCTTAAAGGGTGCAGCCTTAGGGGAGGTAAGATTACAGATTGGAAATGAACCAAAGTATCCATATGAACTCTTTGTTTACCTGAGAGATGATTTTAGAGAAAAACGCAGTGTCTCAGTTATTGCAAACATTCTATAGCCGTGAACAAATGGAAGGCGGGGATGTTCATACTTACTCCCATGCTTTGTCCCAAATTCTAAGTTCTATTCTGAAACTATAAGCAATCTGAGATCAATTCATTGAGGGGATTAGGGATGCAGACCTTAGAAGGGTTCTCTAGAAGATCCTAAATCTTATGTCAGAAAATCAGTCAGAAACAGAAGCGTTCTGCCTGAGACAGCAGAAGCTCAGTGCGCTGCTGTTGGTGTACCAGAGAAAAAATCTGCTACTCTTGAAGAAGTTTAAAAAATTGTAGCAGAACAAGGAAAAGCTTTAGGAGAGCTAAAGCAAGCTGTCGAGAAACTCACTTTGTAGTGCACTAAGTCAGAACTTGTGGCTCATTGTAAACCCAAGATGCAGCCACGGTTTACAGATGATGGCCAGCCAATACGTTTCTGGTGTAATGGTGAAAGACATATAGCTAAGAGGTGTGTGAAGAAAAACAAACAGACTGTCACAAATAATGCTAAATTGTCAGTGCAGCAAGTAAACTTGCACCCTCGCTTGCTGTGAGCCAGGCAGTGTGAGGGCAGTCCATAGGCTCAGTCAATATCGATACTTATCGTGACTGACTATTCAAGCATGCTGTGGGAAAATGTCCTGTTGCTAATCTAAAGATTAGTGGAGTAATGTCATCTTGTTTGCTTGATACAGGAAGCCAAGTCAGTACTATTTCTGAGAGTTTCCTTATAGAACACCTGTCTGGGGAGAATGACGATGTGTTATCCACAGCAGGTTGGCTGAAGATTACTGCTGCCAATAGTTTAGATATACCTTACTTATGGTTATCTTGAGTTGGAGGTTGAAACCATGGGTATTACCCTACCAGAGTGTCCTTTTATAATAGTCGGAGACTCACAAAACTCTTCTGCTGTACCCTCACTAGCATGAACATCATTAGCAGATGTAGACCACTGGTTCTTGGAGTTTGATTGGAGAGAGGAATTTCAGCAGATGCAGAGTACCAGCCATATACAGAAGTGAAGCTTAGTTTGAGTAGCTGGAAAAGACATGGTACACATATCTGCTTTATCAATTACAATGATAATTGTCAAGGGAGCAAAGAGCATGTTAAATGATGGTTCACAGGACTTCCTGTTAAAACCAGCAAACACACCCTTACCTGGCAGTCTGATTGTTGTTCCCTCTCTTGTGTCTTTGGAGATACTGTTATTTCCTGTACAGGTTGTGAACATCTCCCCAGAAGATATCTGGTTACAGGCCAGAACCAGACTTAGTACTATATTGCATGTCAAGAAAGTGAAGTCCAGTGAGACGTGTGAGGTGAGATTCCAGAGAATTTCAGCTGATATCGAAGAGATCACCGTAAACACAAAAGACAGTAAGTTATTGGTGGACATCTCCAAAGAGTTTCTCAACAAATTACACATAGGTGGTATTCCTGAACAGCAGGCTGAGCTGAGTGATTTGTTGATGAAGACTCTGAAAACTGATGTTTTTGCTCTTGAGAAAGAAGACCTCAGTTTTACAGACAAAGTGCAACATAAGATTCACGTGGTGGATGATGTACCAGTGGCCCATCCTTATAGGCATATCCCACCCACTAAGTACGCAGGTTTTCAAAGCACCTACGACATTTCAACGTCTTATGCAGGCTTCCATGTGTGATATAATTATTCAGATCATGCTAGTGTACCTTGATAACATACTAGAGTACTCTCCCACTTTCCCTGAGCACTTGCAGAGACTGGAAGTAGTTTTTAACAGACTAAAACAAACAGGTCTCAAAGTTAAGCCTTAAAGTGTAATTTCTTGCAGCAGTTCTTAGGGTTCTGAAGTTACTACAGAAAGTTAATTGAGGGTTTTTTCAGCCTTCTTCATGATTTAGTGAACTCTGTATCAAGCAGTTTAGCACCACAAAGAGAGATTTTGTGTTTTGTGGTCATCAAATCATTTGAGCTGCTGAAGGAGAAACTTACTTCTGCTCCTGTGTTAGGGTATTTAGATTTAAATTTTCTTTCTCATTGGAGACTGATGTGAGCAGTTAAGGCCTGGGTGCTGTCATATACCAGCAGCAGGGTAAGTGTAGGAGAGTCATAGCTCATGCCAGTAGGAGACTTTGTAAGCAGAAAGGAATGACAGAAATTACAGTAGCATGAAGCTTGAGCTACTGGCCCTTAAGTGAGCTCTGAAAAATTCCATGGCTATCTGCTGGGTTCCTAGTTTGTGGTTATAACAGTTAACAAACCTCTGTGCCATTCAAAAAGTCCAAGCTCTGAGCAACTGAGCAAAGATGGATTTGATTTTGAGGTGAAATACCACCCAGGATGGCATAATGTAGCTGCTGATTTCCTCTCTAGGCATCTATCAGCTGGGGTTCCTGCCACTCCTTAGGATGCAGAATATGATGACTGTATTGCCATCTGCAAAATAATAAACAAAGGAACAGCCTTAGAGCCTGACTTAGTGATGGATGGTGAAAAGAGCTGTAGGTTTAGACAGATTCATGCTTAAGAGTGTGGAGGCGGCAGTAACCCTCATGGAAGTACGCCTTCTCTGCCTTTGCATTGTGAATGACCAACATCGTGGTAAATTTCAACAGCTGCTCTTACTCTCATGTATAAAAGAACAGGTCATGAAAGTGTACATGACAGTTTGGGACATCAGGGTATGGAGCACATGCTGAATCTGTTGAGGCAATGATGCTTCTAGTTTGGCATGTATTTCTTAATGATGTGGGGCGGGGTACCAAAAAGTGTCAAAGGTGCATCTAACCAAGATGCCACAGCCAAGGAAACATCCTCCTATGAAGCCATTTCTGGCTTCAAGGCCCCTTCTAGTAGTGGCAGTAGATTTTACTGTGCTTGAATCTGCCTCTGATGGCCAAGAGAAAGTGTTAATTGTGACTAATGTTTTCACAAAGTTCATACAGGCGTTTCCAACCAAGGCTAAGAGGGCTGATACCACTGCCAAGATCCTTCTGAAAGAGTGGTTCATGAAATATGGTGTGCCTAAACGATTGTATTTTAATGAGGGAAAATTGTTTGAAAGTGATGTGATTGCTGAGCTTTGTAAAATGCATTGTGTAAAGAAAACCCACACCACACCCTGTTAGCCTCAGGGTAACGTTCAGTGAGAGCATTTTAACAGAATGCTCCATGATCTATTATGTACACATCCCCCTGAAAAGAAAAGTGTTGGTCAGAACACCTTCCTGAGTTGGTTTATGCTGATAATGTAACATCACATGCAACCACTGGATATTCACCACAGTACTTGCTGTTTGGATTTAACCCGCATCTTCCAGTAGATATGCTGCTACGTCAAGAGAAAACTGTGGACAAAAAACATGATTGGTTAATGATTCATCAATATAGATTGAGAGAAGCTCATGAAAAAGCCCTGTGTCAGACACTGAAGCCTGTGTAGGTGAATCTGTACTGATTTTAGAGAACATTGAACAACAAGGTTTGGAACCAGAGAGTGTTGTGTATGACACTGGCACAACTCCTAGGGTTTCTGGACCAGAGATGAAAATGCCTGTTCCTGCACCAAGAAGAACTAAAAGAGCCGATGCTGGCATACACTCAAACCCATTTAATGAGTCAAAATTAGCATACAATGCTGTTTCACTCAGTCCAAAGGTCAGTTCACAGGTGTTAACAAGCCTGTTCTTTAGAGAAGCTGTTAAAGAAGTATAAAATATTTATTAGGTAATCGGGGACAATGACTTTTAGCAGGGGAGAATGTAGCCAAGAGGAGAAATTTTATATAATTTGACTCTAGTCATAAATTGGACATGGCCCCTTTAAGACCGAAGTTTTGCAACACCAGTGTTTTGACACATCTGCTTTCAGGTACTCTCACGTTAGAGACTGACAACAAATGTTGTGCAAGACCGCTCCCGGTTTTGTTCATCGTTTGAGCGTTCTTTGGTTAAATATCACATTTTACACAAAATGCTGTAAAAGTGCATAAAATATGTATTCATAAGAGTTGTATGTTAAAATTAATTGTTAGTTAAGGGATATTTTTAAAGAATGCATATGGATTGCATGTGTGGAGTTTGAACATGTCTATGCACATGCAGGACTGGGTATATAAATTTAGTATTAATCATATCTCATTTAATAATTTATAGCCCAGAGTGTTTTCCATTTAAGTGAACATGTAGAATGAGAATGTTATTGTTTATTATTATATTTGACCTTAAAGCCTGGTTAGAAATGCATAAAATGGATTGAGTGTTTTATGCATGTGTTCAATGCATAAAATACTGTGAGTGATTTAAGCATGTGTTCAATTCATAAAATGATGTGAAAGATATAAGCATGAAGAATGATATAAGGTGATGTGGGCTGAAGCATCTGGGTAGGCTAATGCTCTATTTGTGTTTTCATTTGACATTAGCCTCTACCGTTTTTCATTATGGTATTTCGTTGAACCATATTTCATTTGTTTGTGATTCAATCTTCATTGACCTCTGTTTTGTTCTTCTTATTTTGTTGAACAGCCATCAGATAAAACCCCCTCAAAAATGTTTTGTATTCTGTTTTGCTACATATTAAATAAATAAAATGTTGATGTTTACTTCTTTAACTCTTTGATTAGAAATATACTTAACTGAATTGAATGTACAGTGAAATGACACAAGCAATTACCAGTTTCAAACTGAAGTAAAATTCAGGCATTTAAAAGGTTTAAAAAAGTAATTGTAATAATTGTGATAATCATAAAGGCTTTTATAAACCAGAGATAAAGGATTGTCACATTTATTTGTTTACAGAATCAGAATGTATTTGCAATTACAACTGGTTTAATTTACATTAACTTAGCATACCTGTAGGTTTATGGTCCTTTTCTGGTCCGCTTGACAGCAAAGTTTCCATCACTTAAACCCTAGAAAACATTATTTTTGAAGGCCCCTTTGAAGAAACTGACTTTGAACACTTCAGATTGGAACAACCCTACAACATGGTGGCCAAGTTTGTTCTGATTTCTGGCTGATTTATACCATTTAAAATTGGAAATGAACAAGAACGTTTTTGTTTGAGTTTGTTTGCTTAAAAGAGTTGTTTGAAGAAAACTTATTTGTCTGTGAACCATACACCAATAAGGAGAGGAGAATCTTGTAATTGTTTTAGGTGTTTAAGAGAATTTAAAGGAATTGTCTGGGTTCAGTACAACTTAAACTCAATCGACAGCATTTGTGTGTTGATTACCACAACAAATTTATTTAGACTCGCTTCTTTTTTCTTAAAAAAAAAATACAATAAAAAATCCAGGTTACAGTGAGTGAAAGTGAATGTGGCCAATTCTGGATGTTTTAAATGTGAAGCCCCAATTATAGGTTTATCACAAATGGTGTAATATTTTATTTATTTAATATGTAGCAAAACAAAACAAAACAGAATACAAAACATTTTTGAGGGGGTTTTATCTACGGCTGTTCAACAAAATAAGAAGAACAAAACAGAGGTCACAACAATGACAAACCCTGGTTTACAGCCAAACTCAGAAGGTTAAGGTTTGATAAGGAAGAGGCCTTCAGGAGTAGGGACAAAGACAGTGTTGTGGAGGTAAGTGAGGACCCAAGAGCGATGTAACAGAAATGTTGTTCTTTAATGAAAAGTTCTTAGCAACACAAAAATGAACACAAAATCTTCTCCTTGAGAGGCAAATGTTAACACAAACAACCCGCAGAGTGGGCGAAGAATAAAGGAAGCTTCTTGTGAGCTCTTAGCGAGTGTCCCTTAGGCAGCAGCCGGGGGTTGCAGTGTTGCGCCGTCAGGCTGTAGACTCCCCTGGAGTAGACAGGGATCGAGGCGAGACTGTGGGGACCAGACTTCTGGCAGCGCGGGGCGAACTGAACAGAACACAAATATATCCAGGTAATTAATGGAGAAAAGAGCGTAGAGAGGCGGATGCCAATAGGACAGGACTGGACAGCGACAGGTAGACAACGGTTTGTTTCAACGTGTGAAACTCAAGTGAGACTCAGACAACGAAAGCAGCAAAAGCAGGGAAAGAAGTAGAGATCTAATCAGCGGGAAAACGGGAACAGGTGGGAAGGGAATTGACGGAGAATTAAGGGGAGATGAGAAGCAGCTGGAGAACGAGAGGAAGGGGGAGAAGTAACCAGAGAGGGCCAGCAGATGGCGAAAGAGTAGCAGGAAAGAACAAGAACAAAACATATAATGACTGGATGGGACAAGACATGACAGACAGATTTAAATAGGCGAAGTACAAGTTTAGCAAGGTGGTGAAAGAGGCTAAACGTCTGGAAAAATCTGTCTGGAAAGGGCTTAGGCAGACAAGCCTAAAGCCCCCCAGGCCATCAACGACCGACACCTAGCCAACGACCTGAACGAGTTCTACTGCCGCTTTGAAAGACAAAGGGACAGTCCTGAAACCATACCCCATGACACCTCCCAACAGCTCCAGCCACAGTGCATCACCTCCACCTCTCCCACCTCAGCAGGGGCCTAGGCACCCCCACCAATGCCCACCTTAAAGGTACCCCCCTCCCCGCCCCCCACCCACCTCAGTGACGACTCTTTCCATCATGAGAGGGACGTCAACAAACTCTTCAGGAGACAGAACCCCCGGAAAGCTGCTGGACCGGATGCTGTCTCCCCATCCAGCTTGAAGCACTGCACTGATCAGCTGTCTCCAGTGTTCACAGACATTTTCAACACCTCACTGGAGAAATGTCACGTGCCAGCCTGCTTCAAGTCTTCAACTATCATCCCTGTTCCCAAGAAGTCAAGGACCACAGGACTTAACGACATCAGACCCGTCGCCTTGTCCTTTGAGCGCCTTGTGCTTTCTCACCTCAAAGACATCACTGACCCCCTCCTGGACCCCCTGCAGTTTGCATATAGAGCCAACAGGTCTGTAGATGATGCAGTCAACTTGGCCCTCCACTACATCCTCCAGCACCTGGACTCCGCAGGAACCTACGCCAGGATCCTGTTTGTGGATTTCAGCTATGCATTTAACACCATCATCCCGGCTCTGCTCCAGGAGAAGCTCTCCCAGCTAAGTGTGCCTGACTCCACCTGCTGGTGGATCACTGACTTCCTGTCTGACAGGAAGCAGGATGTAAGGCTGGGGAAACACATCTCCGACTCACAGACCATTAGCACTGGATCCCCCCCAGGGCTGCGTTCTTTCTCCTCTGCTCTTCTCCCTGTACACTAACAGTTGCACCTCCAGTCACCAGTCCGTCAAGCTTCTGAAGTTTGCGGACGGCACCTCCCTCATCGGACTCATCTCTGATGGTGACGAGTCCACCTACAGGTGGTAGGTTGACCACCTGGTGACCTGGTCCAACCAAAACAACATTGAGCTCAACGCTCTAAAGACAGTGGAGATGGTTGTGGACACCCTCTGTGACTCCACAATCGACACTGTAGAGTCTTTCCGCTTCCTGGGAACTATCATCTCCCAGGACCTCAGGTGGGAGCTGAACATCAGCGCCCTCATCAAGAAAGCACAACAGAGAATGTACTTCCTGCGGCAGCTGAAGAAATTAAACTTGCCAAAGTCAATGATGGTGCACTTCTACACAGCCATCATTGAGTCCATCCTCACATCCTCCATCACTATCTGGTACGCTGATACTACTGCCAAGGACAAGGGCAGACTGCAGCGTGTCATCCAGTCTGCAGAGAAGGTGATTGGCTGCAATCTGCCGCTGCTCCAGGACCTATACGCCTCCAGGACCCTGAAGCGTGCTGGAAAGATTGTGGCTGATCTCTCCCACCCTGGCCACAATCTCTTTGAATCACTCCCCTCTGGCAGAAGGCTGAGGTCCATCAGGACAAAAACCTCATGCCACAAGAACAGTTTCTTCCCATCTGCCACTTGCCTTATCAACAAGGCCCGGTACCCACCCTGACACTCTCCACACTCCACCTCTGGCTCTACATTCCACTGTACTACTCTGCTCTCTTTTATTTTATACTTATTTTTAATTGATACTGCGTGGACATATTTATATTTATATTTATATTGCTTATATTTTAATTCTTGTTTCATATATTTAGAGATTGTGTGACACACACCTACAACACCAAAACAAATTCCTTGTATGCGTAAAAAACTTACTTGGCAAAAAAGCTTTTTTTGATTCTGATTCTGATAAACTGGCCTTTTACATTCAGTATGAACTGTGAACAAAACATGGAACATCCACAAGATTAAATAAATAGTTATATATTTTAAAAGAGTATCTCAGTTTTTCAGTTTCTTTCTTAAAACTTTATAAAAAATCTCTTAAAAGCATAAAAAATTATTGGTTCTCCATCAAAATACACTGAATACTATTAATTCAACTGATTATATTATTAGGGCACCAAGTGTGGAGCCCTATTGTTTTTCGAAGGATTAGTAGGGCCCAAGCAAAGAAAGTGCAGAGCCCTATAGTTCTTCTAGGCATTTATTGTTAATAGGGCCCGAGCACCGATGGTACGAGTACCCTGTTGTTTTTCTAGGCATTTATAATTTTTTTCCCAAATTAATTGCATTTTTGAGGGACTAAAGACATTCATGCCAAGACATTGATGATGCTAGATTCCAAGGAAGGGGATTTTTGATATATCGAACGGTGTTACCATGGCAAAGCGATAAAATAACGTAAAAATAAATGGAATAAGGAAACAACTCATATCTTCTGCATGCAGAAAATTTAAAACATAAAAATTGAGCCAATTTTTTGTCCTTGCAGGCTGATCACATTGAGGTGACTATTGTGGGTCACGGTCGTAGCACCACCAACTAGTGGAAGGAAGTTTGTCACTTTTAACAGATGTTGAAATATCCATATTATGTAAACCTGAATTGCATCACATTTTTTTTTTAATAATGTCAAGACATTACAGATTTAAAATTTTATACTCTTGCCATGGCAATGCATTAAATGTCATAATTCCTTTTGCAAGGACCTTCTCCCCCTGAGGAGTCAGCTACGGAATCATGTCACTACCAGTGCAGAGCTTGCTTAATATTGGCAGCAGGTTTGTGTGAGTGCATATGCACGCACAGTGAGGTGAATATTTTGGACAATGGCCTGATCTCAAGAAGGGCAGCAAAGAAGCCACTTCTCTCCAAGAAAAACATCAAGAACAGACTGAAATTCTGCTGCAAGTACAATGATTGTACAGCAGAAGACTGTGCAAAGATATTTACTCTGATGAAGCCCCCTTCCGACTGTTTGGGACATCTGGAAAATTGATAGTCTGGAGAAGAAAAGGTGAACGCTACCATGAGTCCTGTGTCGTGCCAACAGTGAAGCATCCTGAGACCATCCATGTGTGGGGTTGCTTTTCATCCAAGGGAGTGGGCACTCTCACAGTTCTGCCCAAAAACACTGCCATGAATAAAGAATGGTATCAAAACGTCCTGCAAGAGCAACTTCTCCCAACGATCCAGGAGAAATTTGGTGATGATCCATGAATTTTCCAGCATGATGGAGCACCATGTCACAAGGCAAGAGTGATAATGAAGTGGCTCGGAGATTGAAATTTTGGATCCAGGCAACTCCCCGGATCTTAACCCTCTGGGGTCTACTGACGGATATTTTAAGTTGTTTCCGCTGTCATTACAGCGGAAACAACTTAAAATACTCCGTCATTTTGGGGCATACAGATAAGTGTAAGACATCATTAGAGACTATGGAGGGTCTACCTTTATTTGTGTACACTCACAATAACAACACAATCTTGTGCTTTTGTAAAATAAAGAAAATAAAAAGGTTGAGCTTTCAGCAGTCTCCGTGTTCACGAGCATATTTCTGAAACACGTCACAAAAATTAACTAAAACTCCACGAAAACTTATCACACAAACATTAAACATATGTCTAAAGTAAGCTTAAGATTTCTACTTTTAAATAAAAAAAATTAAAACAAATATTCTCCTGCTATTTAATCTGTATGAAACAAAGCGATGTACAGTTTTTACCGGTTCATCTAATTATAGCTAATGTGATCACTGCCACCAGCAGAGCGCGCCTTTCATACGCTAATGTGCTGAGACGATCAAGGCAAATGGTGAATGCCCCCAACTTTGAGGTTTCATGTAAACAATTCATTCACTTTACTGCGCATTTGTAATGATACATAGGCGAGTAAACTCCTGGATAGTAAGGAAGAATTAACATTTTCCTCAGAAGAAGAGCGGGACTCTGATGAACGTTTTTGTTTTTTGAAGAGACACTTGATACAATTTCAGATGAGTAAGTCATTTAGTTTTCTTTAGTTGACATGCTATTTTATATAAACATGTACATATTTTACTAGTGGGGCTGTTTCCAGACTTGCTAGCCAGGATTCAGAGTATTGACATTTGAAATATGACTCCTGATAAACAAGTTTTAGTGACATGTAAATGTTGTTTTCGGCTGAAGCAGGTATTTAAATTGTATGCTATATGATATAAATATGATATGTAATATGATATCAAATTATATGAATCTTTAGAATATATTTGATCTAGTGTTTATGCTACCTCATTATCATCAATAATTGCAAATATCTGTTCAGGTGTAAATGAGTACAATGCACTTTAAAAATGACCATATTAGAAAATCTGCATATTATAATGATTTCTGAAAGATCATGTGACACTGAAGACTGCAGTAATGATGCTGAAAATTCAGCTTTGATCACAAATTGCATTTTACAATATATTCAAATAGAAAACTGTTCTTGAGTTCACACAATGTTTTTACTCTATTTTGGATAAAATTAATGCAGTCTTGGTGAGCAGAAGAGACTTTTTCTAAAACTTTTATACGGTAGTGTAGGTATAAAATTAGGTTAAAGTCTTTATGTAAAAAATGTATAGTCAGATTACTTCTTTAAACTTGATTTTGATCATTAAGTCTCCTCACATTAATTCTCTCTGTCACATTCCTCATTGATAGGCCCAGGGGAGGGGTCTTTTATCTCCTGTCAATCCTCAAAATGCGAGTGTACAAACAGAAGGCCACAAATTGTGATTAAATCTGAGCACTAATAAGTGAAGAATGGATCGCCATCAGTCAGGATTTGGCCCAGAAGCTGATATCCAGCCTGGCAGAGTGAATTGCAGAGGTTGTGCAAACACAAAATTTATGTCACTGCCAATACTTTTGGCCATGGCTGTGTAGATATATATATATATATATATACACTCACCTAAAGGATTATTAGGAACACCTGTTCAATTTATCATTAATGCAATTATCTAATCAACCAATCACATGGCACTTGCTTCAATGCATTTAGGGGTGTGGTCCTGGTCAAGACAATCTCCTGAACTCCAAACTGAATGTCAGAATGGGAAAGAAAGGTGATTTAAGCAATTTTGAGCGTGGCATGGTTGTTGGTGCCAGACGGGCCGGTCTGAGTATTTCACAATCTGCTCAGTTACTGGGATTTTCACGCACAACGATTTCTAGGGTTTACAAAGAATGGTGTGAAAAGGGAAAAACATCCAGTATGCGGCAGTCCTGTGGGCGAAAATGCCTTGTTGATGCTAGAGGTCAGAGGAGAATGGGCCGACTGATTCAAGCTGATAGAAGAGCAACTTTGCCTGAAATAAACACTCGTTACAACCGAGGTATGCAGCAAAGCATTTGTGAAGCCACAACACGCACAACCTTGAGGCGGATGGGCTACAACAGCAGAAGACCCCACCGGGTACCACTCATCTCCACTACAAATAGGAAAAAGAGGCTACAATTTGCAAGAGCTCACCAAAATTGGACAGTTGAAGACTGGAAAAATGTTGCCTGGTCTGATGAGTCTCGATTTCTGTTGAGACATTCAGATGGTAGAGTCAGAATTTGGGGTAAACAGAATGAGAACATGGATCCATCATGCCTCGTTACCACTGTGCAGGCTGGTGGTGGTGGTGTAATGGTGTGGGGGATGTTTTCTTGGCACACTTTAGGCCCCTTAGTGCCAATTGGGCATCGTTTAAATGCCACGGCCTACCTGAGCATTGTTTCTGACCATGTCCATCCCTTTATGGCCACCATGTACCCATCCTCTGATGGCTACTTCCAGCAGGATAATGCACCATGTCACAAAGCTCGAATCATTTCAAATTGGTTTCTTGAACATGACAATGAGTTCACTGTACTAAAATGGCCCCCACAGTCACCAGATCTCAACCCAATAGAGCATCTTTGGGATGTGGTGGAACGGGAGCTTCGTGCCCTGGATGTGCGTCCCACAAATCTCCATCAACTGCAAGATGCTATCCTATCAATATGGGCCAACATTTCTAAAGAATGCTTTCAGCACCTTGTTGAATCAATGCCACGTAGAATTAAGGCAGTTCTGAAGGCGAAAGGGGGTCAAACACAGTATTAGTATGGTGTTCCTAATAATCTTTAGGTGGGTGTATATATGTGGCAGGACGGGTTATCACCCCTCCCACTTGTTTGAGGTTTGGCCAATGGCCGGGCACCTGTTGCGTATAAAGAGCGCGGGCTACCAGTTCATTGATGTGCGTCATTTTCCGGGGCCGTGACGTCATCTGCGCGCCCTGCTGTTTTCATTGCTGGAGTGCAGTGTTGACTGTGTTGATCGTAAAGACCGCTAAAGCTGCTTATCCACTGGCTGTGCTGTCTACTGAGTGTGTACTCCTGGGAAGTCGAATGCGGACAATCGAGACAGGTAAGGGAAGGGTTGTGTGCGGCGCTTTTGGGGTACTTTTGAGTGGGTAACTGACTAATCTGTATGCTTCATGTAGTGTAAGCTCTATCGGCGTTTCCTGCCAATGAGTTTTGTCGGAGACATTTGGCTCCATCCACCGCATAGTTTGGGATAGTGATCCTGGGACAGCATGCTTTGCTGTGAGTATATTGCTCGAGCGTGAAGCTAAGGGTGAATTAATTGCAGTATAACATCTTCTGTTTCGTTTTAGGCATGCGCTAAGGGCAATAGCGGCGTTCGAATGAGTATGTGCTCTGTGCCTCATCATAATGTGCTGATTGCTCCAACACCTGCGCTTCAGCATAAGTGCTGTTTGCTTTGCTTCATCATAGACTGCTGTTCTGTTTCCACTGTTTATCCCGCATCCAGCACGGGACTGATACGCTGCTCACGAGCTCTCATGTGTCTTAAATTGAATGTTTTGTACTGGGCGCAGTGATTTATTTAGTGCTTGGGGTATCTTTTGTGTCTTTTGTTTATTTCTTTAATTGATTTCAATGGTCAAGCAAGTGTTAAATTTATATCTTCGTTTTGAATTTAATGGTGATTTAGAGAATTACTGTATTACAGTATTACTTATCAAAACAGTATAAATTTGTAACTCAAATTTGGTTGAGTTACACAGCCGAATCCATTTTGACCATTTGTTTTATTTTGCTTTGCGTTTATATTGTGTCTTGTCATTTTTTGGGGTTTTGAGTTGGGACCAACTGGTTGGTTCCTTCTCGGGATTGTATTAATTTATTATATTGTTGTATGTTGTTTTCTTTGCATACCCATGCTCTTTCTTAATGTCTTTTTCGTTTGTTGACAGGACCTGGGCACCCGGGGGCAGACGAGTGATCTTTTGGTGGTGGCATACTCACTGTGTGTCGTGGTCTGCTCTGAGTGAGTTGCTGAGTGTGTGCTAGTGTGTGTGTGTGTGCACTGGTGAATAGTGATTTTTCCTAAGGGTGATATCGTGAGACTGCCCCTGTTGGTAAGCCCGGGTTCCTCTGTTGCCCACGATAAAATGAACAAGTGGATGAGAGTGATTGTTGGTCAATGCCTTTTTTTAATTACTGTGTTTTTAACTAATTAATAAACTTTTTGTACGATTACCATGGTCTCTGATTCCGTCTATGATTAGGATCTGCGTGTGCCTTTAAGTTAGGGGTTGTTAAATTCTTGGGGTGAAATTCCTCAGGTGGCGTAGTCGGAAATAATATCAACCGGAGTTGAGCGTGGGTATAACTTTTTGCCCGCCCGACTCCATCTATAATAGAGCTGCCCTCACGCGCTTTGCCACATTTGGCGTATAGTCGGCAGGATTATCGTTGGACTGGGTCAGAGACAGTGGGTTTTCGGTGTGTTTGTATTGTCCTTATGGTTTTGATTTTTCTTTTTTGGAAACAGAACAGCAGCGTGGTGTAATTTCGGGGGTCTCCTTCTCTGGGGTGGTAAGTTTCATTTAAATTCTTTCAAAATGGAGGAAGAATTACAGGAGTTGCGGGAGTTGGTAGCTCAGTTAAGGGCTGATAATGCCAGGATGCAGCAGCTACAGGCGCCTGTGGCTGGTGTTTCCGGGGAGGTTGAAGCCTTGCCTAGCACCTCTACTGCTCCACCTGTAGTTCCCCAACTTTCTGGTGCTAGTGCACCGGAACGATTGGTTTTTGTGCCTCGAGAGCGTCGGTGCCCGAAATTTAGTGGTAAATCTGGTGTAAGTATCGATGAATGGGTCGAGGAGGCACGGGCATGCATGAGAGCGCGGTATATGGGGATCGCTGAACAAGCTTTCTTTGTATTTGACCACTTGGAGGGAGAGGCCCGAGAGGAGATTCGATATCGTCCTGAGGAAGAGCGTGGAGATCCTAATAAAATTATTAAAGCGTTGCAAGAGCTTTATGGGTGTTCACAGTCATACGTCGCGTTACAAGAGGCTTTCTTTTCAAGGAAGCAACAGGAAGGTGAAACCCTGTTGGAGTTCTCCCTTGCGCTCATGGCTCTTTTAGAAAGAGTTAAGACCCAAGCACCTAATGCTGTTGCAAATTCTGAAATTGTATTGCGGGATCAATTTGTGGAGCATGTATCCGATAATACTCTGCGGCGTGAGCTTAAACAATTGGTTCGTCGTCAGCCCACTATTACGTTATTAGGAGTCCGTGGAGAAGCAATTAGGTGGGAACGTGAGGGGATGCCCGGGGGTGCAAGGGGCGTAGTCAGTCCGTCCCGGTAGCCTATGGTCTTCAGTATGGGGTAAGTGGGGGAACCTCCGCTGGTAGGCAGAATTCCCCACAACAGTCTGAGATGAGCTGAACTGCGGGAAATGTTTCGACAGCAACAACAACAGTTAAACCAGCTCACACAGACCATTGCTCGTCTCCAAACCCCATACGTGCATAGTCGGTCACCGCGGTCGGGTCCGGTTATATGTAGACGGTGTCAGCGTCCGGGTCATTTTGCTCGGGAGTGCGATGGGGGCGGGCTCCCCACGCCCTCCCAGCTTGTAGCCGGTCCCTCTACTAGTACACATGGACCACCGCATTCTCCTCGGCCGGCGGAAAACTAGCTCCCACCAGGTCGCAGAGTCACGACCTTGGTGGGGAGGTAGTTGACTCCGTCCCACAGACGTACGTGGCCCATTCTCTCGCTTGATCTCTTCTTGTCCGCATTTAACTGTCTCCATAGGAGGAGTGTTAGTACCCTGTTTAGTGGACACCGGGTCAATGGTGTCGACTATTTCAGAAAGTTGTTTTCGTCAACACTTTGAGCCTTGGGGGCGGGATCGTTTACAGGACTGTCAGTGGTTGCAGCTTCGAGCGGCTAATGGGCTGGAGATCCCGTACATCGGTTATTTGGAGTTAGATGTAGAAATGTGCGGCAGGTTGATTACGGGGTGTGGTGTCCTGGTGGTTAGGGATCCTCCTGGTGGGCTGAGTGTAGATGTCCCCGGGGTGCTGGGGATGAATATACTTGGCCGGTGCTACCGGGAGCTCTTTGGCCAGCATGGCGCCGCGCTTTTTGATCTCCCTGTGGTTATGCAGCTTCCAGGCGTGTCGAGGGCTTTTCAGTATTGTCAACACGTGAGTATAAAAGACCACTCCCGACAGGTGGGTGGGGTGAGGATGCGTGGGCGTAGGGTGCAACGCATTCCTGGGGGTACCATTAAGTGGGTTGCTACAACCTGTTCGGCCCAATACGAGGGCCGAACTGTGTTGTTTGAGCCCCCCCGAGTCAGGCCTTCCTGCTGGGCTCTTGGCCTCACCAGCCTTGGTACAGGTAAATCGAGGTACTGCATATGTGCCCGTGGTAAATGTTGGGGCAGCTGATGTAGTGCTCCGCCCTACCACAGTGGTGGGAAGTATGAAGGAGGTTTACTTAGTTAACCTGCCACGGGGGGTCGTTGAAGTTAAGGCCACAGTTGCCACCGTACAGTCCCACAGTGCAGGGGGGGAGTCTCCTTCGTTCGACCAGATTCAGTCCCTTGACTTATCCATTCTGCCTGCAGCAGAGCAGGATCAGGTTAGGAATTTTTTACGGAAGTATCAAGCGGTGTTCTCTTGCCATGAGGGAGATTTAGGTTGCACCCGTTTAATCTCTCATGATATACCGGTGCTGGACGACGCCCCTGTGCGCCAGCGGTATAGGCGCATTCCTCCTTCGGAATATGAGGTAGTTAAAACTCATATTAACCAATTGTTGGAAGCCGGTATAGTTCGTGAGAGCAGTAGTCCGTATGCATCGCCTATCGTGTTGGTGAAGAAAAAGGATGGTAGTCTACGCATGTGCGTAGACTACCGTCACCTGAATGCCAAAACTAGGAAGGATGCCTTTCCCCTCCCCCGCATTGAGGAATCGTTAGATTCGTTGTCCGGGGCCCGCTGGTTCTCCACATTGGATTTAGCCAGCGGGTACCTACAGGTTCCGGTGACAGAACACGATAGGCCGAAAACCGCATTCTGCACACCCTTCGGGCTATTTGAATTCAACCGTATGCCGTTCGGCCTCTGCAACGCGCCAAGCACGTTCCAGAGGTTGATGGAGCGCTTGTTCGGTGACCAGCAATGTCAGTCACTCTTGTTATACCTTGATGACATCGTTGTATTCTCTACCTCAGTAGCCCAGCATCTACAAAGGCTGGAAATGGTCTTGGACCGTTTAGAGAGAGAAGGGCTTAAGGCAAATTTGCAGAAATGCGCTTTTTTCAAACGTGAGGTAAGGTACTTAGGGCATGTCATTTCGGCTCAGGGAGTAGCGACCGATCCGGGCAAAATTGAGGCTGTGGCACAGTGGCGTTGCCCAACAACTGTCTCTGAATTGAGGACATTTCTGGGGTTCGCGAGCTACTACCGGCGCTTTGTTGAGGGTTTTGCCAAGATGGCGGCACCTTTACATAGACTGGTGGCTGAGGTTGTTGGGGGTAAGTCAGGGAAGAGGAAGGGGCAGAGTTTAGTTCAGGTGTGGACGCAACAGTGTCAGGTGTCGTTTGAGGCTTTGAAGGGTAAGTTAGTCTCCGCACCTGTGCTAGCTTATGCGGATTTCTCCCGAACCTTCATATTGGAGGTAGATGCTAGCCAGGGGGGCTTAGGCGCTGTACTCTCCCAAGAATGCGACGGAAAGGTGCGACCCATAGCTTATGCTAGCAGAAGCTTGAGGCCCACTGAGCGTAACATGAACAACTACAGTTCCATGAAATTGGAGTTTCTGGCGCTTAAGTGGGCCATGGTGGAGAAATTCAGGGAATACTTGTTGGGACATAAGTGCCTGGTGTTTACTGATAATAACCCCTTGAGTCATTTGACCACGGCCAAGCTTGGGGCCACGGAACAGCGCTGGGCCGCTGAGCTAGCTGCCTTTGATTTCGAGGTGAGGTATAGGTCCGGGAGGAGTAATGGCAATGCGGATGCCCTGTCCCGACAGAACCCCGTTAATCTGGGTGATGTTGAGGGCTTGGCCGCTGGTATCCCGGTGCCTGAGTCCCTACAGCAAGCCGTGAGACCAGATGGCGTGGTGCAGGCCATTGCCAACGAGATGACTGTCTTACCTAGTTATTCTGTTTCTGACTTGTGCGTTATGCAGGAAGTTGATTCCATCATTGGACCAGTGTTGCAGTTCTGGGGACGGGGTAAACGTCCCATGCCTGAAGAACGGCGCCAGTTGGCTAAGCCCATTCTCACATTGCTGCAACAGTGGGACCGATTTGTGAGGAAGGAGGGAGTATTGTATCGGCAAGTTTTCCGTCCTGATGGGGGAGAAGATTGTTACCAGTTAATATTGCCGGAGGTAATGAAGCAGGAAGTTTTAGAGCAGCTGCATCAACAGCACGGTCATCAGGGAGTCGAACGGACTAGTGAGTTGATTAGACGTCGGTGTTACTGGCCGAGTATGTTTGCAGATATTACTCGCTGGTGCAAGGAGTGTGAACGGTGCCAGCTTGCGAAGGAGAGTCAACCGGTGGCACGGGGCTATATGGGCCATTTGTTGGCTTCTAGACCTAACGAGGTCTTGGCCATCGATTTCACGGTACTTGAACCTTCTCTGTCAGGCCAGGAGAACATTTTGGTCATGACTGATGTATTCAGTAAGTTCTCCATGGCAATACCTACCCGTGACCAGCGAGCCGAGACAGTGGCTCTGGTTCTGGTTGAGGAGTGGTTCTTTAAGTTTGGGGTCCCGGGCGTATTCATTCCGACCAAGGTCGCAACTTTGAATCTGCCCTGATTCGGCAGCTCTGTGAACTGTATCACATTAAGAAGTCTCAGTACTACACCGTACCATCCGGCCGGGAATGGCCAATGTGAGCGGTTCAATCGCACGTTGTATACCTTGTTGCGTACCCTGCCTGGCCCTAGGAAGAGGGACTGGGCTTCATGTTTATCGCAGGTACTCTTCTGTTACAACACCACCCCTCACCAGGGGACAGGAGAGTCTCCTTATTACTTGATGTTCGGTCAAGAACCTAGGTTGCCGGTGGACTTTCTGCTGGGAAATGTGTCAGAACCAATGGCAGGTAGTGTTCAGAGTTGGATCGTGGAACATGGAAAGCGGTTACAGGTTGCCTTTCAGGGGGCAAGGGAACGCCTGAATGCAGCTGCGGATCGTCGAAAGGAACGACATGACTTACATGTTCGTGACTTACCTTTGTCGAAGGGTCAGCTTGTTTACCTACTGAGATCATTCGTTTAAGGGGCGGCATAAGATTGCAGACTTGTGGAGCCCGGTGTTGTTTCAAGTGGTTCATCCTCCGGAGGCGGGAGGTGTAGTGTATACTATCGCACCTGTGGAGGATCCAAGTAAGGTCCGATGCGTCCACCGCTCGTTATTGAAGGCTTGTGGCCGGAAAGAGGTCCTGCCAGACGGTCAGCTTGGGGCTGGGGTAGAAGTTCAGGAAGAACCGCCGGTAGATGAGGCAGATGATGTTGACTTGGTTGTGCTTGTGCCGGAGACCCCTGGCGTTGCTCGAGCGACTGGTCGTCTGGCATGCGACAATCCTGGTACGAATCGAGTGCCATTGGATCCTTCCCTTATAGGTGCAGATGGAGGAGAGTCAGGTGACCTGGGCAGGGGACCGGTGGTGTCTCTTGGTTCCCAGGGTGATATGGTGGTTGCCCCTCGGCGGACAGGTCGAGTTGGAGCCGGTCGGCATGGAAACTTGCACCATCTTCCCGGAGAGTAGGTGAGATAGGAAGTAGGGTCGCAGTCGGCTCTGAGTTAACTACTCCTGACATCCTGTTTAGGCCTTGGTCATGAGTGATGTTGGTGGCTCTGTATTGAGTCTATCGTCGGGCGCCGATACAGAATGGAGGGAAGATTGTGGCAGGACGGGTTATCACCCCTCCCACTTGTTTGAGGTTTGGCCAATGGCCGGGCACCTGTTAGCGTATAAAGAGCGCGGGCTACCAGTTCATTGATGTGCGTCATTTTCCGGGGCCGTGACGTCATCTGCGCGCCCTGCTGTTTTCATTGCTGGAGTGCAGTGTTGACTGTGTTGATCGTAAAGACCGCTAAAGCTGCTTATCCACTGGCTGTGCTGTCTACTGAGTGTGTACTCCTGGGAAGTCGAATCGCGGACAATCGAGACAGGTAAGGGAAGGGTTGTGTCGGCGCTTTTGGGGTACTTTTGAGTGGGTAACTGACTAATCTGTATGCTTCATGTAGTGTAAGCTCTATCGGCGTTTCCTGCCAATGAGTTTTGTCGGAGACATTTGGCTCCATCCACCGCATAGTTTGGGATAGTGATCCTGGGACAGCATGCTTTGCTGTGAGTATATTGCTCGAGCGTGAAGCTAAGGGTGAATTAATTGCAGTATAACATCTTCTGTTTCGTTTTAGGCATGCGCTAAGGGCAATAGCGGCGTTCGAATGAGTATGTGCTCTGTGCCTCATCATAATGTGCTGATTGCTCCAACACCTGCGCTTCAGCATAAGTGCTGTTTGCTTTGCTTCATCATAGACTGCTGTTCTGTTTCCACTGTTTATCCCGCATCCAGCACGGGACTGATACGCTGCTCACGAGCTCTCATGTGTCTTAAATTGAATGTTTTGTACTGGGCGCAGTGATTTATTTAGTGCTTGGGGTATCTTTTGTGTCTTTTGTTTATTTCTTTAATTGATTTCAATGGTCAAGCAAGTGTTAAATTTATATCTTCGTTTTGAATTTAATGGTGATTTAGAGAATTACTGTATTACAGTATTACTTATCAAAACAGTATAAATTTGTAACTCAAATTTGGTTGAGTTACACAGCCGAATCCATTTTGACCATTTGTTTTATTTTGCTTTGCGTTTATATTGTGTCTTGTCATTTTTTGGGGTTTTGAGTTGGGACCAACTGGTTGGTTCCTTCTCGGGATTGTATTAATTTATTATATTGTTGTATGTTGTTTTCTTTGCATACCCATGCTCTTTCTTAATGTCTTTTTCGTTTGTTGACAGGACCTGGGCACCGGGGGCAGACGAGTGATCTTTTGGTGGTGGCATACTCACTGTGTGTCGTGGTCTGCTCTGAGTGAGTTGCTGAGTGTGTGCTAGTGTGTGTGTGTGTGCACTGGTGAATAGTGATTTTTCCTAAGGGTGATATCGTGAGACTGCCCCTGTTGGTAAGCCCGGTTCCTCTGTTGCCCACGATAAAATGAACAAGTGGATGAGAGTGATTGTTGGTCAATGCCTTTTTTTAATTACTGTGTTTTTAACTAATTAATAAACTTTTTGTACGATTACCATGGTCTCTGATTCCGTCTATGATTAGGATCTGCGTGTGCCTTTAAGTTAGGGGTTGTTAAATTCTTGGGGTGAAATTCCTCAGGTGGCGTAGTCGGAAATAATATCAACCGGAGTTGAGCGTGGGTATAACTTTTTGCCCCGCCCGACTCCATCTATAATAGAGTTGCCCTCACGCGCTTTGCCACATATATATATATATATATATATTAATATATTTAAAAAAAAAACTTTTATGCTATTTATTCCTGTGATGTACAGCTGAATATTCAGCATCTTCAGTGTCACATGATCTTTCAGGAATATTTGTATATGCTGGTTTACTGCTCAAGAAACATTTATTCAGCAAGGATGCATTATATTGATCAAAAGTGACAGTGAAGACATTTATAATGTTACAAAATCTTTCTATTCCAGATAAATGCTGTAATTTTGAACTGTCTATTCACCAAAGAATCCTGAAATTTGTTTTATAAATTGTCTATATGCCCTATATCAGATGCTACTATTTTATTCGGTTCCCAGGGGAGGGGTCTTTGTCTCCTCAGGTGTGAATCACATACATTTTCATGATCATACACGCCTCCTCACATATGGCCTTTCTAACACTAAAAGCGTCTTAAAAAAGTTAAATGACTATATTGTAATTTACTTGAGTAATTACATGTTTCCCAGTAATCCTAATATCTAAAGCAAAGAGTACCAGTTAAAGTCGAGATAAATGAATGAATGATAAAGGTTGACTGCAGAAGATCGTGCGGGAGAGAGAGATCGTTTACGGACATGTCCGTCAAGTGTGTGTTTATGTTGTCTTTTAAGTTTATCATTAAACTATTATTTATATTGGAAAGCCGGTTCTCGCCTCCTCCTTTCCATTGATCACTTTACACTTATTAAGAAAAACTTTATTGTTAACTAGTATAATGGATTTTTTTTTTTCAAAAGTGTTTCAACTTGCATCGGACTTTGTTCAATTTAGTTGTAAGACATCAGTCCACTTTTCATTCGCACAGTTATTTTTTGGAACCCATTCAACTTAAATATTGTTATAAATTGAAAAAATACTAATGATGACAATATTAATAATAATAATAAATTGCTATTAATAGTATTTTTATTATTATTGACTTTTAATTTTAAATACAACAGTAATATATTGATATAATGCACTTTTTAAACCCTCACGCTTTTATTTTGATATTCTAAAAGGGGAGGGTCTCTGATTTCTTGATGATCAATCACTACAGTATGTCATTTTGTTGTGCATGATAATACCGAAAATACCGATAATTACCGATAATTCCGAAAAGACAAGTACAGTGTGAACAAAATTGGCACTCTTTTTCACCCAGATGTGCATAATGGGGACGACTGCGCAGAGCAGGGTTTCTCTCTACAATGCTTTGAGTGAAGTTGGGAAATTGCTCTTACTCCAATCCATCCTCATACTATGTGATCAAATCCATGTGTTGCTTGGTGACACAGAGAGCTTGATGCTTGCGGTGAAAAATACATATATTTAAAAAAAAAAAACAATTATCTGAAATGTAAGGTACTCAATATTGCCCTGTTGTATCCACCTTTTTTCTGAACATGAAAATGTTCAAGGATACATAATGGAAGTCTATTTTTGTTTTCTGGTCACCAGTGTTTCCACTTACATCTGTGTATGTTCATATGGATAATGTGGTGTTTAGTGTATTCAGTTTGTAAATTTGTACCAATAAAAGCAAAAAAAAAAAAAGCAAGTACCTCCATATTAGAGGTCTGCACGAGCCTTGATGAAATGAAGTCTGAGCCCAACCCGTACCCGAGACTGTAACTCGACCCTACCCGATCTTACGGGTACCGGTATTATTTTATGTAAGCATATAGGCAACATTCGTAAAGTAAAGTAACAGCAAACTAGTTCAAATTAGTCTTTTATTCCTCTGTGCCCTGGTATTGTTTCATTTGCATATGTACGGCAATTTGGTATACACTAGAGCTCTTAAATGTGCTATATAAATAAATTGACCTTGACCTTGACCAAACATACACTGTTTTAACAAGGCACAACAGCCACTCAGCACATGAGAGCAGAAGGGGAAAATCTGGCTCGCTGTATATCACGTGCTGAACCTTGACTTGGTGAAAAACAATCTGGAAACATTTATAGCAGACACAAAGTCTTCTTTGCAGCCTGAACATCTTCAGAACGGCAAATCTTTGTGGCACCTGCGCTAAAAACAAGCTAGCTGAAGCAGGTGATACAGAACGTAGGAGTCTCGAGATACATTTTCAAAAATGTAAGTTCTTTTTAATATTAAACAGTGTCTAAAACTGTGGCGGTCCTGCGTGACTGAAGAAACCGTGAGACATAATTTCAGGAAAATAATGGAAAAATAGCATAGATGTGCAAAAACTCAGTATGAACAACCCCTATGTGAAACAAGCTAGGTAGACCTTTTTTTATTATTATCATTTTTTTTTTTTTTACTAATTATGAACCCGAAACTGTCACACCTAAATATCTGACCCAAATAGAACCCTGCCCCAGTTGCAGTACTCTCTACTCCATAGTGCCAATACTTCATCTTGATGAAAGTTTTGTAACAGTGCCTCACCCATCTAAGTTTACATGTTATTACATGGCTCTCTGGAATACTCAATCCTGGTTGGTTAATGGTGCCATCCAGCGGTCAGATATTGCACTGTAACAACCGCACATCCGGGGATTTAGACATATCAGACTGCTCATCCGGGTTCTGCGAGCCGTCAGACGATAATTTTTACAAAGTTAACATCAACAAACAGGAAACTGATATCAGCTGTTCAGCGATTTCTACTTAAATTGTAAAATTTCAATGCAAATCAGTATTTTATGTCCTTGTATTTATTTATTTGGTTAGTAGCCGTACAGTCATCTGGTTATTATCGCACAAAAAAACACCGACAGGGTGATCAGGTCTTTTATCATGCTAAAGGGATTTATTTTTAAACTATCCCTTACTTATAGCACCCAACAACTGAACAAGTTGAGCCTGAACTCATTTTTACGCCAACTAATACATTATAAGGTTGTTGTTCTCTGTCAAATCTGGAATGCTCATATTGGTAATTTTTCCATTGCTTTTTAAAGAGATTGGAACCAGAAAACAATCCAGTGGAAATTAGAATCATCATGGCAGCACACAGTGATTAGTCAGGAAACTGTAATATCAGACTCATAATGGTACTGTTGTTGTATGCTGGTGTTCTGTGCTGTGATTGCCTGTGGCTTCATGCCCATGGTCAAATCACAGCTGTACTGATATTCGGAACAGCAACTGCTTTTGTAATATTGCTTAATGATATACATTAAAACACAGCCTTTAATGAAGTTATCCTCTTACATATTGCAAAATTGTACATAAAACACCAAATATGTGAAATCGCTCAAGATATTTGATATAGTCAGAATTCAATGCAAATAAACTATTTTAAGTACACTTTAGGGATAGACAACTTTTCAGAAAAGCTCTCAGTTCTGATAAATATCCTGCTTTTCATGCTGCACAAGCTTTTTCTGCAGCCTGTAATCAAACCACTGTAATTGGTAGCATGATGTCACAGAGTATCTAAGCTTCAGTTAGTTGTATGAAACCACACAACCATATTCCTGTCCACTGCGGCTTTGTCAAGCTTGCTTCAAATATGTGCAACACTTGTTTAATGATGGTCTTGGATGAAAGTCTGTGCTTATTTAGTTTTAAAATCCATGCGATGGACAATCCCTACTAAGAAATGCCAATGAGTCAATGAATGCCTTAACAAAGATGGAATACATATGGTCGGTTTAGATTTGAAGTCATAAATAGGCCTGGGAACACTGCAGTCATGAAAAATGCATAATGTCAGGGGCAGCAGTGGTTCATTGTGTCAATGAAGGCATACAAAATGGTCTTGCCAGTCTAAGTGAGTGTTAGAGAGCTGCCCTCTGGTGCCAAGCTAACGATTGTTTGTTAACAAACTAAGTGACCATTTCCAGACGAGTCAATAGGAACGTGGGTTTGGAGCACAAACTGAATCACCCTTTGGGAGAGCGATAGCAGAATATTTCACTGCTTGACATTAATGTAAACATAATTTAAAATGAATTCTTGAGAAGCTGTCAAAGAAATTACAGTATAAGAAAAATCATAAGGTATTTGATTGGGTGGAGTGTCCTCTAGTGGAAAGAGTTGGGACAGTGACAGCTCAGTTCCCCATGAGGCTGTTTCAAGCATTTCAACCATGTTATCATCAACAGACTTCTTGCATTATCAATGTTTTGTTTCTCAGATCCCTCTTTCATTCGTAGGATGGTAGGTTGAGAGACAAATGTGAGTTTTGTAACGTTTTTGTCGCTGTCTGACCACAGAGCCAAGGCAAACTCTGTACCAACTGTCCATCCTTCTCACAGCTCTGTGTTCCCTAATTCATCAAATTGTATGTGGCCTCATACCAAAGTTAACTTTCTGGGTCTTCTACAGCTCCTCTCTCTATCTGTCTCAGACTCACTTTTACACACACATGCTTATAAACTTTATATGCCAGTTAACATTAACCTTATTGTAAAGTGTTACTGCCAAATGTAAAGAAAAAAGGATGAGTGATTGTAAATGGCTTGATTATAGCTTTGATTGCTTGAGAGATTAAAGACAAGTGGGTTTAGCAGAAAAGAATGAGTTCAGATTGTTACAAGTACTGTATCACGTGAAGTAAAATCAGAATGTGGTGGTTATGCACAAAGGTAATGGTTGTGAAATACTACATGTGTTCAAGTTATCTACGATGAACATATGGTGGCAGGCTGGCAGCCCCATCATGCCTTTAACTGACCCTGATCTCTAACTGACCCTAACCTCAATGCCTGTACCTTTATGAAAGGCCAATATGTCACCCCTGATTTGTGAGCTTTCATTTTGTTCAGTCATAATGTATTTAGGATTACTAACAAACAAGGCATGGAATGATAAAAATTTCAGTTTAGAGATTGGCTGTTTTCTCTCTTTTAATATACTTTCCCAGCCTACTGCAATATGCATGGTCAGTTATAAACAACCCCAGATGAAATGTGCAGACGTTTTAGCATTCTCTGTACTGATTTTGAGAGGAAATCATCAGAATTCTGTGGAAGGAATTGAAACATAGTAAAATGTGTTATATAGATCTAATTATGGTGCAAATAGTATCTGACACTATTTGCACCAGGGTGCAATTAGTATCTACCATTATTTTCACAAGAGTGTAAATATCACTGGTGGTGTAAATAGCATATAGCCTACCATTATTTGCACCAGAGTGCCAATAGCATTTGCCTTAATGTTTATTTTTTTGGTCCCAGACTGGAGTAGACTGAGCACTGATGCTAGTGTTTCTGAGAGAAACCTCTCTTGGCCACCGTTATGGCAGTAATTTTGAGGGGAATGAGGCCATCTGAAGATGGAAAGTTTGACCAAAAGAAAGCAAAACTGTGAACAGTATCCATGATCGAAAACAAACAAATTCCACAGCTACTGAATCATCTGTTCAAGACACCCTTTCCACTTGAGACCAAACAGGACACTACTACTGTCAGAATAGGAATGTGTTAGGTTTTTACATTTTGGAGGCTCACTTTAAAGGTCAATTGAAGTTTTGCAGCTTCCTGATGAATAATGTTACTGTTTTTTACACTCAAAAGTGGCCCAGATGTACTTAATTTTTTAGAAGCAGGAACCACATTGCTCTCTGAAAATGTTTACTAATTTCAATGTGCATTGTCAAATTCATAGTAATGAAAGCAGCAAGCACATTATTGTAAGTTTTGAGGAAGAATCGCAGAGTAAATTTTTTGTCTATATTGTGCATATTCTCTAAAGTGCAGAAGAGGGAGATAGTTTGTGCATGTTTTATGAAAAATAATGTCACTTAATGTGCAGTCTCATTTACCTTTGCAATACAAAATACAGCTGGCAAAATACAATCATCTCAACGGGAATCCACGCGATCAAGAAATTCGCCTGATGGACTTCCGGTCCAAGAATTTACCTACACAAATTTTGAGTGGAGTTCAAGTTTGGTGATTTTTGACTCACAAAGTTGCTGTGCAAATGTATGCTTAACAAAGGCATGCTGTGCAAAAACAAAGGTATACAGTATGTGTGTGCCTTTAACATGAGTAGTTTATTGATTTTGCTAAATGGTTGTTTTGCTGTTGATGATTTTGGCCTGATAATTATCTGGTACAGAATATTGCAAGGTACAATTTAAGTGACGTATCCTCAACAAATCTGGCACAAATTAACAAGAGAATTTTCTATCTTAAACAACAATTTCATCATATTTTCTCATTGAGGGTGAAGTGGAATTGAGATGAAAGGGGAGAGAAAGAAATAGAGAGAAACTGACAGACAGTCAGCCTGAAAGAAAGAGAAGAATGTTCCATCTCGGTTACATGTCTTTCTGCTTGCGGCAACAAAAGTGAAGCCTGTTTGCCGCTGACTACTGTGAAACGGGATCATTAAATTGATTCCATCTGTATTTTCATGGATAACTTTCCATCCACAGCACGTGCTTCAGCCCCTCTTATATCTTCCCCTCTTTTACATACCATGTCATCTATCTGCCTGCCAAAAATCCATATCAATACAGATTAAATAAAAATTTTCTTTTCCAATGACTAGGTAATTATTTTAACTTTTTTTTTAAGCTTTTTTGCTCACAAAATTATATTACACATAGTATTATTCTGTATTGTAATGCTATATAACATGGTTAAAAAGGTCAGGTGCACTATACTAACAGCCCTGTGGCCTTTTGACGTACAAGAACAACTAAAGTAAATATGTGGTATTTTTATATTTTTTACATCATTATAATATGCCTGTTGATCAGTATGACATGTTTATAAATAACGTTTAAGCTGTCATCTGTTGGTAAAGAGAACACAGAGGTTTTCAATTGACATAACACATTGTTCCTAGTATTTATCAAGCATTTTTGGGACAACACAAGAGAAGAACTTTCAGACAGTCCTGGACTCATTTTGTAAAGATTAATTCCATCTAAATATAAATTCCACCATCTCACAACAAATGCTTGGCTGATGGATTTTTTTAGTGTGTTTCCAAAAACACAGATGTCAAACTAATGTGTGTTTACAGAGTTTGTAGACATTGTCCTTATCCAAATGCAATCAAATCCAGTCACTGGATAACTTGCACATTACAGACTAGCATTAGTTTGATTAGGTATATCCAAACTGAATTAACGTGGCATTTCAGTGATTATATTCTGGTTATATATGTCTTTAAAATAACCAGAAGTGTCCTCAAGATAACTGCAGTGTGTTCTGTTGCCTGTAACATTGTCTCCTGTCTCATGGTGGTGCTGGTGCACTTTCTCAGATGCTGCCTTAAATTTAAATGTAAATGACACATTGCAAATCAACAATGGTCTGAATAAAGTGGAATACTGTCAAAATGTTTTAATCATAATGATATGGTAGGGATTCCTATGAATAATGGTCAATGGTTTATTCATGTGTTACAATGATATTTGCCTTTTGATGTCTGTCAGGTTGAAAAAAATATTAAACATTTTATATTTTGTTGTCAAATAAACAGTTGTTTTTTTCTATAATAATAATAATAAAAATAAATTATAATAATTTGCCATCAATTACCTCTGAAAATTATACAAAATACTTTTATCAAATTTTTAGTTTCTAGTTGCTGGATTTACCAATGTTTACATTCAAGAACTCTGGAACACTTTTAGTCATTTCTACATATTTATTGTATTATGTTGTTGAACTTTTACAGTATTACAGTTGAGTCAGCATGTAAGGCAATAAATGGGTCTTCTTCGATTTTGCTGATTCTGAAGTGAGCACGTCCATCTCTTCCAAACTGCACCTCTTTCCCAGTGCATCTGCCTCCTTCCTTCTGTCCAGAGATGACATCACAATATGTGCCTCCTTGCATGCCAGTGTTCAGGGACACATCCAGATCCCTAGAGAACAATGTGAATATTATAGATTATAAGATGCTGTCAACAGTGAAAAATAGCTATTAATAAATAAATCTGTTGGACTCACAATGAAAAGAAAAGTTCTACCTGTCTTTAAAGAGTACATTCTTACCAGTCATCATTATTTATGACAATTAATCAACGATGCCCATGGTCAAAAGCAATCTGGTTGTTCTGGTTGTCCCACCAGTTAGCGAATGACTGTCCATTAACAACATTACAAAAGATCACCATGTTTCTGTGAAGGATAGTTTGGTTTTGATGATAAAATTTAAGCTCCCTTTATAATTTGAGCTGATTATGAAGTTTGTCAGCATGTATAACAAACAGATCATTGCAATGAAACTGTAGGAACTCACTTGATCTGACGCCATCTGTGCTCAAAAACCCAGCCATCTCCACAGGTAGAGTCTGGGTTGATGAGGACAGGTTTTGTGGAACTGTAGCTGGGAGGTAATAGTCAGTCATTTTAGTCCTGTGCAATGAGAAAGTCAACAATGATAAGGGGAGAAAGCTCCTTGGATTTGATTTTGTTTTCTCTGTTGACTGAGTATAATAATCTACCTGTCCATTAACAATGTTGCAGTCCCAACTGTAGCTGGACATTACTCTGGGTGGGCCAACATCAGACCTACAGCCATTTTGTAAAGTCTACATAAATATATATGAATTCTTCTTCTTCCCTGGATGTCGCTCAAAGATGGCGCCGAGTATGGCTGCTGTGTCGCGGGCTTTGTCAAAACACTGCAGTTTATTGTTTTTTTTGTTTACAGTTTTGTGTTTTTTTGTCTTGGATGTTGTCTGCCTTATTGTGTACAAACAATAAGGCAGACAACAGACAAATGTACAGACAAAGCTTTTGGACATTGGTTCGGCAATTACACACCAAAAAACGGACTTCAAATTCTTCAACGCCGACCCGCTGTTTACAAACACGCCAGCGGAGCCCTTTGTCTGGGCTGCCCGGCCGTGGAAACGCAGAAGGAAAAGGAGAAAAAGAGCCAGCGTTCTCATCAGAGTAAGACGTCGTGCAAATCGACCACCGCTACCCAGTATTCTACTTGCAAATGTTCAGTCTCTGGACAACAAGCTCTGTGAGCTGAGAGCGCAGATCTCTATCCAACAAGAGACGAGGGATTGCTGCGTTATCTGCTGTGCAGAAACCTGGCTGGCTGCAGAGATTCCAGACTCGGCCATCGAACCCGCGGGTTCAACGTGCACTGAGCGGACAGAGCGAATGACCTCTCAGGTAAAAGCAGAGGTGGTGGTGTATGTTTTATGATCAACAAATCATGGTGTGATCAGAGGAACATACATTTTATCAAGTCTTTCTGCTCTCCTGATCTGGAATATCTCATGCTTCTGTGTCGACCATTCTGACTACCGAGGGAATTCACAGCTGTCATTATCACTGCTGTGTACATCCCCCCACAAGCCGACACAGACCGGGCACTCAGGGAACTGTATGGGAGCATAAGTGAGCAGGAAACCGCGCACCCCGAGACTGCGTTCATTGTTGCCGGGGACTTCAACAAAGCCAATTTTAAAACAATAGCACCAATATACCACCAACATATCAGCTTCAACACACGAGGGGATCGGCTTTTGGACCATTGCTATTCTCCTTTCCGGGATGGCTACAAATCCCTCCCCCACCAACCATTTGGCAAATCAGACCACTCTTCCGTTCTGCTTCTGTCCGCTTACAGGCAGAAACTGAAACGGGAAGCATCCTCAATGTCAGTAAGACCAAGGAGCTTGTGGTGGACTTCAGGAGGAAAGACAGAGAACACAGCCCCATCACCATTAATGGAGCACTGGTGGAGAGAGTCAGCAGTTTCAAGTTCCTCGGTACCCACATTACTGAGGAACTCACATGGTCCGTCCACACTGAGGCCGTTGTGAAGAAGGCTCACCAGCGCCTCTTCTTCCTGAGACGGCTGAGGAAGTTTGGATTGAACCACCACATCCTCACACGGTTCTAAACCAGCACTGTAGAGAGCATCCTGACTGGCTGCATCACTGCCTGGTACGGCAATAGCACCGCCCACAACCGCAAAGAACAGCAAAGGGTGGTGCGAACTGCCAGAAACATCATTGGAAATGAGCTTCCCTCCCTCCAGGACATCTATAACAGGCGGTGTGTGAAAAAAGCTTGGAGGATCATCAGCGACTCCAGCCACCCGAGTCATGGGCTGCTCTCACTGCTACCATCAGGCAGGCGGTATCGCAGCATCAGGACCCGCACCAGACTACATGATAGCTTCTTCCCCCAAGCAATCAGACTTTTGAACACTTGATATCTCACGATCAACAATCAGCACTGCACTTTATTATTTATCATCTTGTATCACACACTGGACTGTCAAATATATTCTCCCCAATTCAACTATTGTATATATATTTTATATACCCTTACCCTTATTTTTTATTTTTATTGTATGTGTATTCTATATTGGGTGTATTGTTTACTGTACATTGTATATTGTGTTGTGTAAGTATGTGTACATTTGTTATGTAAATTGTGTTGTGTAAATATGTTGTTTATTGTAATTGGTACTGCTATGTTATTCGGAGCTGCACACAAGACTTTCACCTACTGTTGCACTTGTGTACACAGTAGTGTGACAATAAAGTGATTTATTTGATTTTATTTGACCATATATATATATATATATATATATATATATATACTCACCTAAAGGATTATTAGGAACACCATACTAATACTGTGTTTGACCCCCTTTCGCCTTCAGAACTGCCTTAATTCTACGTGGCATTGATTCAACAAGGTGCTGAAAGCATTCTTTAGAAATGTTGGCCCATATTGATAGGATAGCATCTTGCAGTTGATGGAGATTTGTGGGATGCACATCCAGGGCACGAAGCTCCCATTCCATCACATCCCAAAGATGCTCTATTGGGTTGAGATCTGGTGACTGTGGGGGCCATTTTAGTACAGTGAACTCATTGTCATGTTCAAGAAACCAATTTGAAATGATTCAAGCTTTGTGACAAGGTGCATTATCCTGCTGGAAGTAGCCATCAGAGGATGGGTACATGGTGGCCATAAAGGGATGGACATGGTCAGAAACAATGCTCAGGTAGGCCATGGCATTTAAACGATGCCCAATTGGCACTAAGGGGCCTAAAGTGTGCCAAGAAAACATCCCCCACACCATTACACCACCACCACCAGCCTGCACAGTGGTAACAAGGCATGATGGATCCATGTTCTCATTCTGTTTATGACAAATTCTGACTCTACCATCTGAATGTCTCCATCTGAGACTCATCAGACCAGGCAACATTTTTCCAGTCTTCAACTGTCCAATTTTGGTGAGCTCTTGCAAATTGTAGCCTCTTTTTCCTATTTGTAGTGGAGATGAGTGGTACCCGGTGGGGTCTTCTGATGTTGTAGCCCATCCGCCTCAAGGTTGTGCGTGTTGTGGCTTCACAAATGCTTTGCTGCATACCTCGGTTGTAACAAGTGGTTATTTCAGGCAAAGTTGCTCTTCTATCAGCTTGAATCAGTCGGCCCATTCTCCTCTGACCTCTAGCATCAACAAGGCATTTTCGCCCACAGGACTGCAGCACACTGGATGTTTTTCCCTTTTCACACCATTCTTTGTAAACCCTAGAAATCGTTGTGCGTGAAAATCCCAGTAACTGAGCAGATTGTTAAATACTCAGACCGGCCCGTCTGGCACCAATAACCATGCCATGCTCAAAATTGCTTAAATCACCTTTCTTTCCCATTCTGACATTCAGTTTGGAGTTCAGGAGATTGTCTTGACCAGGACCACACCCCTAAATGCATTGAAGCAACTGCCATGTGATTGGTTGATTAGATAATTGCATGAATGAGAAATTGAACAGGTGTTCCTAATAATCCTTTAGATGAGTGTATATATATATATATATATATATATATATATATATATATATGGTGTGCAGGGAAGAAGAATAATTTATTTATCAGTTGACTAGCTTATGTTGTTTTGGCCATTTTGGCTTTTTTACATCATAAATAAAGTTAAGTTGTACCTGGCATCCCAGAATGTGACGAAAGATGCACCTCCAGCACCATGTCCTCTCTGGTTATTGTGTTGTCAATAAATACCAGGGCTTTATCAGTGGGCATCATTCCCCAGCCCTCACCCCAGTTCCTGACATAATAAGTAGTTCACATTGATTCAAATTGCTCAATATCTCCGACATTGTTTTATAATAACAATTCCATTACATTCTTACTTGAGGTAGGACAGTTTTTCTCCATTCCATTTGCACACGACAGTGCCCAACTTGGCACCATTCTTGGACTCAGTGACCCTTCCATGTCCACAGTACTCACTTGATGTAATTGGCTCCTTACCAAGGTCAATAACCTAATAACATACCCAATAATAATTTGACTCACTATTAAAGACTTTTCCACCTTTATACTGATGTTCTTTCAGTAGTTCCATGCAAATGAATGGAAATACCCCTTGATAGATCAAAGGCCTGGAGATAGAGGGAAACCATTTGGTGTTGAGATTATTGAGAATGCCATAAATTGCAGAAAGATCACCGGGCCACATGTGCTTGCAGGCATCCACCCTGAATCCTGCCACATCCATATCAATCAATCAGCTTGTTCTTGAAGCCAGTCACCTTTCCACGCACATAGTCTTTCTCCAAAGCCATGTCCAGAAGACCAACCAGACGACAGTTTCTCACCTGTAAATGATAAAAGTTTGATATGACAACATAGCAAATTTCTCATACTTCATTGATATCTCAGTAGTTCTCAATATTTCAGCTGCCAGTGTTACATTTGCCATCATTGAAGTCCAAATCTGAGTATGGAACTGTGGGGAAATCCTTGTTGTTGGCATTGAAATATGAGCCACAGCTTGAGTGTGTACGTGCTCCATCACCTGCTCCACACATGTGGTTGAGGACTGCATCCACATAGATGTTCACATTCAAGAACAAATATTAGACAGTACTGTATAATGTATCAAGTAAATAAAAGCAAGAACATTCAAATTCACATTTGCTGAAACCAATGTTCTTTACATGTTGCCATTTATTGTTGCATTTACCAAAACTTTGTTGCACCTAGTGATCATGCCTCTCAGCTCATCTTCATTTCCTGATTTGGAACACAAATTTTTAGCTAGTTGGCTGATATCTCTGCCACTAAGGATGCCAGGGGTTTGTGACAACAATGCTCTTACTTGGAGGGAAGATCTGAAATTGACAATTTAATTTAAGAAATTATGAGTCAACCTGTGGTGTCATGACTTAAAAATAAACAAACAAACAAACAATATTGGAATAAACTTTTCTCATTTTAAGCCTAAATACGTTTTAAAAATGCAATCATAATGCTTACCTGAACTCCACCAAAGCCATTTGGTGCAAGGTAGCACTCACACTATTCAGCATATATCAGCCCAGCACCACTCAAACAGGTGGACAATGGAAGTTCTTCCATCTTTTGTGTTAGGGTTGAACTAAGCAATGCTTAGCCCATGTAGCGCTGCCAAGGTTAGAAACATTCATGCTTCCCTGGTTCAGAGAAATCAGACAAGTGATCATGGGTTCATGCACAATATAGTCAAGTCAAGTCATTTTTATTTGTATAGCGCCTTTCACAACACACATTGTTTCAAAGCAGCTTTACAGAAGATCAGGCATTAAACGATGATAAAACTATAATGTCTATAATGTCGATGAATCATCATTGTGGAATTAGATAAAATACGATTGTTTATCGTGTTTAAAAATAAGTAATTAAATAATAATTGTATTAATAACCCCAGTGAGCAAGCTGAAAGCGACTGTGGCAAGGAAGATGTTGATTAATGGAGAAAAATAACCCTGGGAGAAACCAGACTCACTGTGGGGGCCAGTTCCCCTCTGGCTAACATCATGAATATAATGTAAATATTACTTATGTATAGTTAAAGTCATGGTTTAAAATTATTAAACTAAGAAAATGTTAAGGGTCAGTGTTTAAACATCGATTTTGTTTGAACTGTAAGATTATTGACAAATGTCTTTGAAGTCCATCCTGGATTAACTGCAGAAGTTCATAGATGCAATTGTCCTTGTTAATTGGCTGATGAAGGCTTTTGTTAGTCTATGCATTCCATTTCATGATCATAGTCCATCAATAGACCGAAGTGATGCAGGCAGTGATCAGAGATGTGAAACGCAGTTCAACCTGGCCGGTAATTTCGGTGAGGTTCGGTGTGGTCCATCCTAAATCCAAGGTTCAGACAATGGCATATGAAGTATCCCATGTCTTATGGTTGGAGTTGGCATCAGTTCATCCTCTGAAGTCCATCATAATAGACTGAAGTGATGTTTGGCTGGCACTGGCTGCATTTAGTCATCATCATTCAGCGACATATAGCAGTGGAATCCAACACGAAGCAGGAATGGTGATGGATCCAGCCGGTTCTGGTGACCTCAGGATAGGAGTCCCAAGGTTGAGACAAGGAAACAAATAAAATAATATTAGCATAGATGCCATTCAATTTTAGTTATAAATAGAGATATAAATCATGATCAATGTTTCTGGTTTCTGGTTCCGGAAGACTAAACTAAAGCAGCCTAATTGTAGGTTGGAGGATAAATTAGGTGTATGCCTGGCTAAATAGATGAGTCTTTAGTCTAGACTTAAACTGAGGGAGTGTGTCTGCATCTCGAACATTGTTAGGGAGACTATTCCATAGTTAGGAGCCAAATATGAAAATAATTTTGCGATCATAATGAACGTGATGGAATATAGCGTGGTAGAAGGTCACTTAAGTACTGCGGAGATAGACCATTCAAAGCTTTATACGTAGTTAACAGAATTTTAAAATTAATATGGAATTTAACAGGTAGCCAATGTAACGATGATAAAATGGGGCTAATATGATCATATTTCTTGGTTCTCATTAGCACTCTGGCTGCTGCATTTTGAACCAGTTGAAGTTTATTTATTGATCTTGCAGAACATCCTCCCAGTAATGCATTACAATAATCTAGTCTTGAGGTCATGAAATCATGAATTAGTTTTTCAGCATCAGCAACAGAGAGCATGTGCCTTAATTTAGCATTATTTCTTAGGTGGAAGAATTCAAAGGACAGATTGGTATCAAATATAACACCTAAGCTCTTCACTGTTGAAGATGATGTAACAGTACATCCATCGAGAGTCAAATTTTATTGTAGTGGCTTATTTTTTAGAGTTTTTTTGGTCCAATAATTAGAACCTCTGATTTGTCAGAATTGAGTAGAAGGAAATTTCTGGCCTTCCATATTTCATTGATACACTCTGCTAATTTTGAGAATTGTGAAATCTCATCAGGTTTTTAAGAAATATAAAGTTGTGTATCGTCGGCATAGCAGTGGAAACCTATTCCACGATTCCTGATAATATCTCCCAGGGGAAGCATATACATGAAGAAAAGCAGAGGCCCTAAACTGATCCCTGTGGCACTCCATATTTTACTTTTGTTTGGTTTGACAATTCCTCATTTATATAGACAAAGTAGTAGTGGTCTGCTAAATATGACCTAAGCCATGCTAATGCAACTCCACAAATGCCAGCATAATTATCTAGCCTATTCAAGAGAATGTCGTGATCTATTGTGTTGAATGCAGCACTAAGATCTAAAAGCACTAGAAGAGAAATGCAGCAGTGATCAGATGATAAGAGCAAGTCATTTGTAACTCTGATAAGTGCAGTCTCTGTACTGTGATGAGGCCTAAATCCTGACTGAAATTCTTCGTATATACTATTTCTCTGTAGAAATGAACAAATTTGGGAGGATGTTACCATTTCTAGTATTTTTGACCTAAACGGGAGATTTGAAATCGGTCTATAATTAGCCAGTTCTCCAGGATCAAGTTGTGGCTTCTTAATAAGCGGTTTGATAACTGCCATTTTAAAGTTTCTTGGGACAAATCCTTGGGCTTTTGATGTTTCAATAAGTTTTGTTAGCTCTTCAAGAACTATGACAGAGAAGGATTGAAGTTGCACTTGAGGAAAATTATTAGACACTGTTTTCTGAGGTGCTATGACAGATGATTGCATAATTCCAATTTTATTTCTGATTATTTCAATTTTATCTGTGAAGAAATTCATTAAGTCATTACTCTTGTGCTGTGATGTAATATCTGGTTGAGGCTTTATTCCTAACCAATTTAGCCACAGTACTGAATAACATCTAGGATTGTTGTGGTTATTTTCTATGTGTTTACTAAAATATGCTGACCTGGCAGCTTTTAGTGCCTGTCTGTATCTACAGACACTATCCTTCCATGCACCACGAAATACTTCTATTTCGTGGTGCATATATAGAGAGAGAGAGATGAACAATTTTCTATCCAATCAGCAACCTCAAAAGTTCTGTGATATAGTTGTTATCAGCACATGAGAAGTAAACATGTGACATTTACTATGTCCTTCTCACAAATCTTACATTAATCTCTGAACCACCACACTAATAAACTCTGCATGACACTCACCATGTAAACACAATTTGTTACAAGACAGAAATGTGTTTCATTATTCAATAATGTTTCATTAATAATGTGAGTTATGCATTAATTACCATTAAATAATGACTGTTAATAATCTACTCATAAATTATTCTTTAGTTACGACTTCACAATATTGATCATAAAGCAAATAAACAACTGCTTAAATGTTAAAATGAGTTACTATTTTCACGAGAATACTAGTTCATTTTGAGACAGTATACAGTAATCCAAAATGATTTGTAATTTGCTCAAATGTCTTAGTATAATACCCCAAAACAATTGGAAAAATGTGTTACTATATATATAAAACTGTATGTGACCATTTGCAAATTATCCATATTGAGTAGTATAGACTGCAAGACAGTAGAACTGTGGCATGAGACCTGTCAGAGAGGCTTAAGGAAGTGGGCATGGGCCCAGTCTATGAAGTGAACATCAGAGGCAAAGAACAGGATACTGTTCTGTAAATGATTCAACTGTCAATTAAATCGTACTATTTTGCCATAAAAACAGAAAGTCTTGGATATTCATTATAATTTTATGTACTCAGAATACTTTAGTACTTTTGGACTATTCTCAGAATAGGGATCATATGGAAATATTCCACTAGCATCTGACAACCAGAAAGTGTCTAAATACTTTTAAACTTAATGTTGAATTGAAATCATAGAACTGATTTTTTATCATTCATGACTTAGCAAACAGCAAACGAAACCTAACCATATCTAAAACAATGACATGCACACATTTTATGTGTAATACTTATTACTTTTGGGGCCACATAGCACATAATGTATATGGACACATTCATAAACTAGAATAAATTTTTTACCACTGGAGCACTTGGGCCAACAGGATAAAATGTTGTTTATTTATATATAAATATTAAGAGCTGAAGTGAAACTTTAATATCTGAAGTGAGTATGTCCACTGTAGCTTGCATATGTTGGCATTTAGATTTTCATCATAAATAAAGTACCTTGCATCCGAGAATGTATCATTAGATTTACCTACAGCACCATGTCTTTTCTGGTTACCGTGGTTGTCAACAAATACCTGGGCTTTGTCAGAGAGCAACATTCCCCAGCCCTCAACCTAAGACAATACACAAGCACTTTTTTAATTTTGAACTGCAAATTGAAAAACATATTACATTTGGCAACGCAATAGATCCTATTAACTGAAATACAAATGGTATGTAACCAGATGTTACATACCATTTGCATTGCAGTTTGATCTTTATATACAATACTTCACTTGACTTCTTATGTTCACATGTCTCTGACTTAGAGTCAAGAGTCATGTTTGCGGTGTAGTAGTCCAAGCCCAGTCTCTAGTCTTTTGTCAAAATTCCAAGACAAGTCTTCCCACTCTTCCCAGGGCACTGTGAGTTCCAGCATGATCAGTTGCTTGGTGGACTCTGAAATAATGATCATGTCTGGTCAAAGCCATGTTGATGTTATCTGTTTGCCCAGGTCTACTTCCAATTGCCAGTCGGTGGTAGTGATGAGGAGACCAAACTTTGCTCTAGGTTGTAGGTGGGGCTTCTCTACTGCTCTAAGGAATGTAATGGTCTCTTGCTGGTGGTGGTCTTTGCTTGTGTTGATGGCCGTTTCTGCACTCTTAGAGACTGCCTTAAGCACTTGGTCATGGTGCCAGTGATAGCACTTGTGTCCTAGGGCTTTTAGGCAGCTGCTAAGGAGGTGTTCCAAGGATCCTCTATAAGAGTAACAAGGGCAGGAAGGTTTCTCCCTTTTGCCCAAGATGTGAAGGTTTGATGGACTTGGTAGGACATCCTAGACAGCTTGGACCAAGAACCTGATGCGATGGAAGTCTGATTACCAGATGTTGGATCAGGTGATCTTTTGTTGCTGTACACTTTCCCACCAAGTCCATGGTTCTTGCTGTCACATCCCCACCATCCTGCTGGTTTATACCTCCTCCATGCCTGCCCGCACTTCCTCTTCAATGAGATCTTGCCGGACTTTGACCTGGACACTGACAACACTGGTTGCTGGGAAGTAGCCTATGCCTGCACTTATTGTTGATCAGACCCCAACTTGCATCCCAGCAGCACTCGCTCATGGATTTGATAGCCTTCCTCTTTGCCTTCCCGGTGATACCCTGTAACGCAAATGCTTTGCAGAGCGAACGCCCTGCAAATCCTCTGGAACCCACCTCCACAGGCTCATAGTGAGTTCGCCAGCTTTGCCTTCTGTACTCTTCCACAAGCTCCTGGTACTTGGTACGCTTCCTCTCGATAGCCTCAACCATGCGCTCTTCCCAGGGCACTGTTATTTCTAGCATGATCAGTTGCTTGGTGGACTCTGAAACAATGATCATGTCTGGTCAAAGCCATGTAAATGTTATCTGGGCTAGGAACTTCAGCTGCTTCTACTTCCACCAGTGCCTTCTGCCTCAGCCATGACTCAGCCACCTCCAGAGGTTTGTCTGCACTCCATTTCCGGCTTGTTTGAACCTGGATGCCAGCAGATGCCCCTTTTGGATCCATGGATTCTCTGTACTGAACAGCTTCCCATGTCCATGACACCATGAAATCTTCAGCGAGGCCACTAATTGGGAGCTGCAGGATGTTTCTTGTGCCATACAGACCAGCACAGCACAGACTGCAGGGTAGGCCAAGCCATCTTTGCAAGTAGTTGCTGATCTTCCTCTCCAGGGCCTCGACTGTTGTTATGGGCACTGCATACACCAGCAGAGATTACAGGATCCAGGGCAGTATGGAATGCTGGTAAATCCAGGCCTTGAACCTCCCGGCAGGCCTGTTTTGTCCATCTTGTTGAGCCAGGCCTAAAAACAAATTCTGCTTTTCTGGATGAAAGCTGAATCTTTGAGGCTGCATTCAAAGATCTTCCCGAGGTTCTTGACTGAATGCTCTGTAATGGACAGGATGGTGGCTCTGGACAATGAGAACCGGATACTTTTTGTTGGTTTAAAGCTCATCCTTGCCCAGGTGATGAGCTTATCTAGCTAGGCCTTGGAGTATCCACCTGCTGCTAGGGACAGATGAAGTAGTATACAGCACTGTCTAATGTTTGTTCTTGAAGGTGAACATCTATGTGGATGCAATAATCCACCACATGTGTGGAGCAGGTGGTGGAGCAGGTACACACTCAAACTGTTGCTCATATTACAATGCCAACAACAAGGATTTCCCCACAGTTCCATACTCAAATTTGGACTTCAATGATCGCAAATGCAACACTGGCAGTGGAAACATTAAAATCTACCAGGATGTTAGTCAAGTATGAGAAATTTGCCTTGTTGTCTTATCAAACTGTTATCTTCAATTTCAGATATATCCAAATTTTATTGTCTGAGAAACTGTCGTCTGGCTGGTCTTCTGGACCTGGCTTTGGAGAAAGATTTTGTGCATGGTAAGGTGACTGGCTTCATGAACAAGCTGATCGATATGGGTGTGGCTGGATTCAGAGATGACACCTGCAAGCACATGTGGCCCAGTGATCTTTCTGTGATTTATGGCATTCTCAATAATCTCAACACTAAATGGTTTCCCTCTATCTCCAGGCCTTTCATCTATCAAGGGGTATTTCCATTCATTTGCATGGAACTACTGGAAGAACATTAGTATAAAGGTGGTAAAGTCTTTAATGGTGAATCATATTGTAAAAATGTATGTTATTAGGTTATTGACCTTGGTGGGCAGCCCATCAGATCAAGTTAGTACTGTGGACTTGGAAGGGTCACTGAATCCAAGTATGGTGCCAAGCTGGGCACTGTCATGCACCAAAGGAATGGAGAAAAACTGTCCTACCTCAAGTAAGAAAGCAGTAGATTTTTCTTATAAAACAAAATCTGAGACATTGAGCAATTTTAATCTTTTCATTGTTCAATTGACAAGTGAACTACTTATTGTGTCAGGAATTGGGTGAGGGCTGGGGAATGATTCCCACTGATATAGCATTGAAATTTGTTGACAACCACGATAACCAGAGAGGACATGGTGCTGGAGGTGCTTCTATTGTCACATTCTGGGATGCCAGGTACAACTTAACCTTGTTTATGATGTTCTCCCTATTGTTGACTTTCTCTTCGCACAGGACCAAAATGCCTGGATAGGACCTCCCAGATACAGTTATGGACTCATTAAGCCTGTTCCCATCAACGCTGACCTGTGGAGATGGCTGGTTTTGTGAGCACAGTTGGCGTCAGATCAAGTTAATTCTTACAGTTTCATTGCACTGATATGATATACATGCTGACAAACTTTATAATGAGCTCAAATTATAAAGAGAGCTTAAAGTTTATTTTCAAAACCACACTTTCACAGAAACATGTGATCTTCTGTAATGTTGTTAATGGACAGCCATTCACTAACTGGTGGGACAAACTGTAAGAATTAATTATTTTCAGACAGATAGAACTTTATTTTTATTGCACATCCAAGAGATAAATTGGTGTAATGAGGTAAAATGGAAAGGAGGATGCGAGAACCGGATGAACCAGACCGGCAGGTCTTCCCTGCCTTTTCAGACTTGGAAGAAAGGCAAGGGGAGGAAAAAAAAAAAAAAAAAATCCCTCTTGTCGTCTTGACCTGTGTCATCATGACCCGGCTCCGCCCTCCTCCTTGCCACAATTGGTAACACTTTACAATAAGGTTCCATTTGTTAACATTAGTTAACAACATTAGTTAACATGAACTAACAATGAACAATACTAATTAAGCATTTATTAATCTCAGTTAATTAAAATATATACTAATACATTTTTTAAATCAAAAGTGGTATTAGTTAACATTTGTTATGCACTATGAACTGACATGATCAAACATTAAACTATTGTATTTTTATTAACTAACATTAGCTAATATTAACAAATGCAGAAAAAAATATGTTGTTGTTCATGATACCTAATGTATTAACTAATGTTAAAAGATGGAACCATATTGCAAATTCTTACCAATTAATAGCTATTTTTGCATCTAGATGTATCCACAGTCACTGTTGACAGCATGTTATAATCTATAACATTCACTTTGTACCCTAGGGATTTGGATGTGTCCCTGAACACTGGCATGCCAGGAGGCACCTATTGTGATATCATCTCTGGACAGAAGGAAGGAGGCAGATGCACTGGGAAAGAGGTGCATGTTGGAGGAGATGGACGTTGTCACTTCAGAATCAGCAAAATCGAAGAAGACCCATTTATTGCCATCCATGCTGACTCAAAAATAGAAATATGAATATTTATTAATAAACAAACAGATTTGAAATATAATTGTTGTAATGTTTATGGTACTTAATCAGTATTATCAACTTTTACACAAAACAACCTGTTTTCTTTATTGTGTACATATATTCTATGAAGAGAATGGCTGTAAAATGTATTTTATTTTACAGGTTATTTTATTTATATATTTATTTAAAAACATTTTTTTTAATATTGTAAACTTTTATGAGTACTCTAGCCTATTGATGGCTTCAAAGATAAAAGACATGGTATAAAATCCACATCTCATTTTTCAAAGACTTACTCACAACAGTATAATACAATTACTTTGGATGGATTGAAAATGAATTAGAATTAAACCAGCTAACAAAAGGAATATAGAAACATGTGTAATAGTATTCTCATTTACTGTATTTCATAAGCAGAAATATTAAACTTCAAAAACATTAAATAAATTAAAATTGGTAAAGAACACAAAGTGAATTGCTAAAATAATTATACTGATATATCATATCTTTAATAAACTAACATGACTAACACTGTAAGATGTGTGTCCAGTAATGGGCAGTAGTTCCACTCCACACATCAGCACATATATATTTGTGATACTGGGAAAAGTGTATACAATACTTCTATTTGCTTCTCTCTGATCATTCTGATAAAGCCGTTGAGAAAATGCTGCTTCTCTTCCTAAATAACACCGTAAGAAAGTATTGCAAGCTCGGTCCTTGCAGTCCGTCACTCAGCATGATGGCCAATAATGGCCTGTCAGAGATGCTGGCCACACATAACACAGCATAACCCAGCAGGTCTACAGGGGCCTCCTGTTTTAATGAATGCTGAGACAGACTAGTACACTCAAAGGGCCTGAGATAATGCATAATCCATTTCCTGCCTTGCATCAAATGTGACACAAATGTATTGCCTTAAACCATGGCAAGTCAACTGGCGGCCAAAGGGCCAAATCTGGCCCACCAATCATCTTTAACTGGCCCTCCGACTGATATTTGAAATACCAGAGCTTGTACATGTAGTTCTGCTAAAGCCTTATTACAATACTGAAGGGTGAGGGTCGAAATCCCTTGTCTCTTCAGATATATCAATACATATATATATATACATTTTACCATTGTTTACATATGATGGTATAACAATATCAACCATCATATGTAAACAATGGTCATCTCTATAAAGTATCAGCCTACTCAGTGATGGGGAAATAAGTATATATATATATGTATTGATATATCTGAAGAGACAAGGGATTTCGACCCTCACCCTTCAATATTGTAATAAGGCTTTAGCAGAACTACATGTTCCTGCTCAGTTTTCATAATTTGAAAACAAAAGCCCTTAAATTTAAAAATGATTATTATGTTTTGTTTAGTTTTTTTCCTTCCAAGTAAAGTTGATCAAAACGTATTTGTTAGTTAGGAGTGTAAGTCGTGTTTGTTCTTCAGCCAGATCTTATGAAGGAATTATGGCCAGGCATTACAAAGACCTTCAAAATACAGCATACCGTTTTTATAAATAAACACAATATTAAGGATGTTTTTAAGTAACATGTTACTTACAATGAATGTGCTAGCCAAGAGGAATACAGAAAAAAATATTGGATTTTCATATGGATAATCTGGCCTCAGCAAGAAAGTAGTTGAAGAGCCCTGCCTTACAAAATAGCCTTTAAACAGAGCAGAGACCAGCTTTTGATGAGTCATTATTGTGTTAAAATGTCAAGCAAACAGGAAGGTCTAATTCATGTGATAAAAGTGAAAGGAAACCCAGAAAGCATTAAAATAATGAATTTCAAGTAAGTGGCATCAGGTGGTTTGTCAACTTGTTCCCTCAAATATTGATCCTAGTTCATGAAGGATCATTATCAAAGAATGTGATTCACGCTATTGGAGTTCTGTCAAGTTAGCCATGACCAAACCCCCTGAACTACAGACACAAATGGGCTTTTCACTTTATAAACCTGGGGTTAATGTAATCCTGGGTATTCACAGTCTTAGATTTCACAATGCACATATGTAAACCCTTGATTAATGTTCTTATTTGCACATAGGTTCCTAAATTGGTTGTCTTTTGCTGAACAATTAGTTAGGGGTGGTTCAAGGACAAGTAGATAATCAGGGCTTAGCCCAGACCCCTGCTGATACATATGGGGCCATTATTTGATAAAATATTGGAATATAATAAACTTTATCATAAAAGTTTAAATGTTACATCTGTGAGATGTAAATCTATATAGTAAATCTTTACATATTACTGAAATTAAAATGCAGAGGTCCTACTAACTTTTGTCTCAGCTTTAGATATGCTCGAAGATTTAAAATTGCATGCTTTTAACCCTATGTACTTCAAAACCTGATTTCTGTCCCTTTCATCTTAGTACAATTGTAAAGGGGTCAATTGGGTACAATTGATAATTTTTAAATAATTGATTTGTCAGGTGCTTTATGTAAGTAGGCTGTAATATGTGTATTTATAAGGTTTCATGGCATCGTGTCTTAATAAAAACGTTTAGCAAAAAATTAATATGCCCTGGCTTGTGGCTTAAAGTTTGCAAAATCCTCAAGCATATCTGTATATATTACTCTTTGTTTTCAGGGTTATATATCTGAATATTTGATGTGGTTGATCTGGGTGGACCATCTCAACACAGTTTCCAATATCTCACCAAGGCAGGAATGTTGGCTAGACACACAGCCACAATCACGTGTCGTGAGTGTTTTCATTCATGCGTGCACACACATGAAAGCTGGAAAGCAGCTGCCAACAACGTGTGTGTGTTGAACTGAGTGTGTATTTGGTGTTACCCCGCCCCGGCTTCGAGCCTACCGCAGGAAGCAGACGGCACCAGTCTCACGGCCGGCCGCCAAGAAGAGGGCTTTGAAGCACCCCTGAGACGGGCAACCCAGGGACCAGGAGAACAGCTGTTCTGGAGCTGGGTTTTGTTCCTTTTTCGTTTAATTTTGCCGCATACTCAAGAAGCTGCATTGAAGCTCCTTATTGCCTGAGTCATATATCTGGTGTGCACAGCCGTCATTGTGACCACCGTCCACCATTCCATTTTGGCAGGTCCGGCACTCCAGTGGTCCCCCCCACCCCTGCAGGCCCAGATGTGGCACAAACAGGCCCACACCTGGATGGTTTCGACGGACTGTGGGGACAATGTACCTCCTCCCCCCTCCCTGACTGATCCTCTGGTGGGCATCAGGAGCCAGGTAAGTGCTTTAATGTCCCTCGACTCAAACCCCTTCATCGTGGCACTTCAGGCTCCGCCCCGCAGCGAGGCCCCACCCACCGGTACGTCCAACGAGATTGTCCCCTTGGTCCCCCTCACCCGGAGCTTGGACGTGTGGCTTGCACTATCCAACCTGTCGCAATGGCGGACCCGGATCGTCCGACTCGGCTACGCAATTGAGTTCGCCAGGCGATGACTGGCTAATCCTAGCTCACTCTCGGGATGTGTTGTGTGCACACAGGGACCTGGTGCTCATGCACCTCAGCCAGCTAGGGCTTCGGGTCAACGAGGAAAAGAGCAAGCTCCTCCCATTTCAGATAATCTCTTTTCTTGGCTTGGAGTTGGAGAGTCTCGATGGACCTTCTTTCTCAGGGATGGGGTACCATCTGGCACCCACAACCAGACATCTGGAATCTCCATGTCTGCCACCAGGATGGGATGTGGAAGACCTAAGTGGTAGACACGATCACTCGAGGCTAGGGCTCCCACTATGAGGCGCATGTATGCCTTGAATTGGCATCTGTTCACTAAGTAGTGTTCTGCCCCACACGAAGACCCCCAGAGATGCACAGACGGATCGATGCTTTCCTTCCTGCAGGAGAGGTTGGAGGGACGGCTGTCCCTCTCCACTTTGAATTTGTATGTAGCCGCTATAGCAGCACACCATGACACAGTGGATGGTAAGTCCTTTGGGAAGCACGACCTGATCATCAGGTTCCTGAGAGGCGCCAGGAGGTAGAATCCCTTCAGACTACTCCTCGTTCCCTCATGGGACCTCTCTGTAGTCATTCAGGGTCTATGGGAAGCCCCCTTTGAGCCTTTAGATTCAGCTGAGCTTAAGGCACTCTCTTTAAAGACTGCACTCCTGAATGCGCTCACTTACTGCGCTCACATCAAGGGGCGAGGTGACCTGTAAGTATTCTCTGTCAGTGAAACATGCCTGGAGTTCGGGCCGGGCTACTCTAACGTGATCTTGAGACACCGACCGGGCTATTTTCCCAAGGTTCCCATGACCCCATTCAGGGATCAGGTGGTGAACCTGCAACCACTGCCCCAGGAGGAGGCAGACCCAGCCTTGACGTTGCTGTGTCCGGTGCGTGCTTTATGCATCTATTTGGATCACACGCAGAGCTTCAGGGTCTCTGAGCAGCTCTTTGTCTGCTTTGTCTGTGGATAGGAAGTGCTGTCTCCAAGCAGAGGGTCACCCACTTGATCATAGATGCCATAGTTATGGCATTTCACGCAGGGCTATGAACCCATTCTACCAGGAGTGTGATGGCCTCCTGGGCCATGAACAGTGGAGCCTCTCTAACAGACATTTGCAGAGCAGAGGGCTGGGCAACACCCAAAACCTTTGCGAGGTTCTACAGTCTCCGGGTTGAGCTGGTTTCGTCCCGTGTCATGGCAAGAACAAACAGGTAAGTCTGGGACAGTTGGCCGGGTGTATCGCTTGTGCATAGCACCTTTCACCAACACTGAGCTGAAGACGTGCGCTGTTGACTCCCAGTAGTGTTCACTGGATGACTTCCTCCCAGCCCAGTGGCAGACGAGTTTGTAGAGAAACTCACTGCCAGCTCAGTACATGTGCTGAGCTGGCAGTGCTAACTAAGCCCTGTACTGTGGTAGGTGCTCCGCATGTGTTGGTCCCCCATAGGCGACCCCATGCGATGTATATCTCCCTGTTGGTAAACTGCATCTTCCTTGGGCAGAGGCCCCTCTACCCCAGTCACCATGTTTGTAGAAACTCCTCCCCCGTTGGGTAGGACCTACCATGGGACCACTCCACATGATATACTTCCAACGAAAAATATACTCCCCCCCCCCCGAATTAGTGGTTTGCACTCCAGCTCCTTTATACCCGTATATTCGGGGGAGTGACATGCAAATACCATTTGCCAATTCCCATTGGCCTTTTATCAAAGATCAGAGGTGTCTTGGGCTCCCAAGCGTGACCCCTAGTGTCACTTCATCGACACAACGTCTCATTCCCTCCATCAGGGAACGGCGGTTACGGACGTTTATGCTCCATTGAGCTTAACTTAGGGTTAAAATTACTTTAAACCAAGGTTTTGTGCCATGTGTAAAGCCCTAAATAATTTTGTAAGAATCATTCAAAAACATACTGTGTAATAGCCAACCCACCTGGTTGCAGGCCTAAATAGAGATTTGGATATTTGTACTACTACAGTAGCAAAGTAGACACAACAAAACTACTATATTTGTTTACCAAGAAAGGTCTTTGATCTTGCAGGGACTTTTTCTTTCTGTTTTTTGGAGCTTTCACGTCGGTTTCACCTGAGTGCAGCTGTGGCAGGGCTGTCAGGGCAACAGGGGGCCACCCTCTGCACCCTGTCACACACACACACACTCACAAGCTTGACATATACACACATACACAGGCCTGAGGTCCAGACATGAGAGCTTAGACAGCAAAGGTGACATTCACCACACCATCCCATTTTGTCGTCATGGCAACTGTGGTCTGATGACAATCTGGAAAACAATAACTTTTTTTATATACTAAAATATTAAGAGAATAACCTATGTCTCTCTCTTTCTCTCTCTGTTTATGTATGTATGCATATGTATGCATATATATGTATGTATATGTGTATGCATCCAGAATATGCATGTACTGTGTGTAGTAAACTTATACATGTATATACAACAGATTTACAAATATGTATATTAAGCCTTTTCTTTGTGGGGGTTTATTGGTTTCTACACACACAAACACACTTTTTTAAAAGATTACACTCAAATAAATAGTTTTGCCTATTTTTAAGGTGTATCCATTTCAATTTAATAACACATTTCCATAAGATGTAATTGAATAGTCTTGAAGAAAATGTAATTAATAAAACTTGCATTTTTAAAGATTTGTACATTTTATTTAGTTAAAGATTAGGCAATTCAATTAGATGGATTTCTTTTATTAAACTGAAATGGATACATCTTAAAAATAGGCAAAAATATTTTTTTGTATTTTGTATTTTTTATTGCAAATGTATTTTCGGTTTTTTTTACATTTTTTTCTTCCAAAAAAATAAAACCATATTTCATTCAATAAATAATTTAATTCTCCTGCATCTTTCTGAGCTGGACAGCGGGGAGAGCTGTACCTTTCAATTAGAGGCTCAAGTGTCACTGTTGCCAGTCAGAAGCTTGGGTTTGTCTTTTTCACTGATGTTTTTTTACATTGTCGTCAACACTGTCACTTGTACCCACACCCCGTCCCTTGCTCTATAATTTATTATGCTCACAGTGAACCTGACTGTCAGTGCACATATGGTGGATTGCCTGAACAGAATTTTTTTTTTTCTTAATTGTCTGAAGGGGGGAAAATTAAATAAATGTTTACAGGACAGTTTTCAGAAGTTCCACAAATGATGCTAATACATTCAAAATTATTTGTAGTCATTTACCTTGATGAATTTAGATCTGGGTTAAAGTAAGTTTATATATATATATCTCTCTCGCTGTGAATAGTGAGTAATAGTTAAAGAACAGTGCTGTGAATCCATAGAAAGTGTTTGTGTGTGTGTGTGTGTTTGTGTGTGAGTCTTTGGGGTGGGTCTGTTCGGGTGTCTTCTATACCTCCCACTGGCTCTGAATTGATCATCTGCAATCTCAATTTACTCATTCTAAACAATCACCACAGGGGTCAAAGGTGGAGGTTGCATGAAGTTGATCAGTGGACAAAGCCAAAGAGAAAGTGTAACACTTTACAATAAGGCTGCATAACTTAGTGAAGAATTAACAATACTTTTACAGCATTATTAATCTTGGTTAATGTTAAGTTATACATACAGTATGCTGATACATTTTTTTAACATTAAAAGCTATATGTATACATTAACATTAGTTAATGCATTCTGAATTACCAAAGAACTGTAGAATATTTATAAATAAACATTAAACAATATTCATAAATGCTGAAAAAATATTGTGCATTGCAGGCATATCTCTTCTATCAAGGGGGGCCTACAAGGGTATCAAAGCTATGCATAACCTCGCAGTCCTATAGACCAGTGTTTCCCAAAAAAATTTCAGTCATGGAACCTTTATGAATATACAAAATCTTGTAGGTCAGATGGAGGTGAGAGAGGTATCAGGTGCTTAACAGGATTAAATAATCTGTTTTTAAGCTTTTGTCTTCACCCCGCAGCTGTTCTGGGAGCATTAAACACAAATAATTTTTGCTAATTCTGTTACTTTTCATATGGATAATCTGACCTCCACAAGAAAGTAGTTGAAGAGCCCTGCCTTTAACAATACCCTAAAACAGAGCAGAGACCAGCTTTTAATGAGTCTTTACTGTGTTTAAATGTCAAGCAAACAGGGAGGTCTAATTCATGTGATGTGTGTTGTCAAAGGTGCTGTAAAATAAGTAAGCGCTACAATGTGACAAGGCAAATCAAGATTGCTCCAGTGTTGCGTGCTTGCAGTGTAGACAGTTTCATTGATTATAAACAGGTTCGAAGACACGGTGTACCAATGCACTTCCTTATCTCACTGTGCTATGTGTCCAAAGAGCTGAGGAATACTGCAAGTGTGAGCAAGAGACATGTGTTATTATTATTATTATTATTATATTATTATTATTATTATTTTTGAGTAATGTCTGATTTTCAATTTGTTTATGTTTTATCTGCATTTTTGGATTTCAGAAGATTTTTCACACAGCACCCCATGCGCTGAACCGTCTATGTGCACTGCTGATGCAGGTGTGGGCAGGCAGTTGCCTGCCAAAGCGACAGGCCGCGTCAGACTGCACGTACCTTTCCCCAACGTCCCATAAAATCATCATAACCTTCTGGTTTCCTACACCCCGAAGGGGGGGAACAAGGCGACGTGCCAAGCATATGAGGCAGGCGCTCCTTTTCTCTCTATATATTTCTCGCATAGAGTCAAAGTGGCTGGGGCCATATTAACGCTATCACACTCATCGGGGAAGGCAATCTTTTCCAATTTCTATTCTTTCAGGGGGAAAAGACCCTGTGGAGACCACAGCTGCCCAGGCTGGGGGAGGTAAAGAGTGGTGAAATACATAACATGTGTTTTCAGGCCACATGTGGAGAATGCCATGCGGTGGGAAATCATACCTATTGAGAGGGAGGAATTTCTATGAACACGGCAACCGGGGGGGCACCGGGGACTGCCCAAGAGAGACTTTGATCCACTCGCAAGGGGACCGTACAGCCGAAATACACACAGGGAGATTAATCCACACGGGGGCCCATCCTGTGGAGCACCTATTCCAGTACAGAGTAGTTTCAGTACTCGAAGTGGGTATGGTCGGGGAATTCCTCCGCTGAATTCGAGGACCAGAGGGCTAGGGAGAAGTCAACCAGGGAGCCGAGTTAGTGGGATCTCCTGGGATATTAGCGCATATGATCACCTCAGTGGAGGGGAAAGGCGCTAAGTGCAAGCGGTACACCTGGTCAGTTCTTCCGGGTTACTGAGTTCTACCGGCTCGGACCTGAGAAAACACGGGACGAGACCGACTCAGCCCTGAGATTGTAAAATCTCGTAAAGGTATTGGGTGTTGCCCAGCCTTCTGCTCTGCATATGTCTGCTAAGGAGGTGCCATTGGCCAGTGCCCATGAGGATGCCACACTTCTCGTAGAGTGTGTTTGAACCATTAAGGGGGCGGACACGGCCTGGGTGTGATAGGCCAATGCTATGGCATCAACAAACCAGTGGGAAAGCCTCTGTTTGGAGACAGCATTCCCTTTCCACTGTCCACCAAAGCAGACAAAAGAGCTGCTCAGATCATTTAAAGCTCTGCATGTGGTCCACATAAGTACGCAAAGCGCACACCGGACACAGCGACGAATAAAGCTGGGACTGCCTCCTCCCAGGGCAGCTTCTCTTGCAGGTTCACTACTTGGTCCCTGAAGGGGGTCATAGGAACCTTGGGCACGTAGCCCGGTCACGGTCTTAGGACCTGTCTGCCAGACCAAACTCCAGGCAGGTGTCGCTGACAGAGAACGCTTGCAGGTCCCCAACCCTCTTGATGGAGACGAGCGCGATCAGGATGGCCATCTCCAAGGAGAGGGAATCAAGCTCAACTGAGTTAAGTGGCTCGAAGGGGTGTCTCTGAAGGCCCGAGAGGACCTCTGAGAGATCCCAGGAGGGGAACAGGCTTGGCCAGGGAGGATTCAACATCCGGCACCTCTAAGGGACCTGATAATCAAGTCATGCTTACCCAAGGACTTGCCGTGCACTGCGTCGTGGTGGGCTGCGATAGCGGCTACATACACCTTCAAGGTGGAGGGGACAGCCTCCCCTGGCGAGCAGACCCGGAGGTGGCAGCCCAGTCGAGTCATCAGCATCAGACTCGGCTGTGACGCTCTCCGATGCAACTGCAAAATCATCATCCAGCTCGCAGGGGTCTGAGGGAGTAAACAGACTGGCAGTAAGGCGAGCCGCTCTCACCTCGAGCCCGGACGGAAGCAAATGAGCGTGCTGGGGAGCGGGTGGTTCGTGGGGATTTACCCGGCGAAACCGAGCCTGCTGTACGCCCCAAATCGCCTTCATCGCCAGCCGCGCCGGCCCCAATCCCGTGGAAGGAGGCGAGGCACGGGGGCGGCTGAAGTGGCTTTCTCTCGTGAGGAAAGAAAGCCACTACCGCAATGTTTCCATGGCTCTGTTCTCGCACTGAGAACATGAACCATTCATAAAACGCTGCCTGCATGTGATCGCAGCCCAGGCACACGAAGCAGCTCTTATGACCGTCAGAAGTGAAGAGAAATTCGACCGCATCCAGGAACTACACAGGGGCGGAAAGACAGCTTTAAAAAGATGCTTCCTGAAAAGGACATTCAACTGTGTATTGCTCTTTTAGAGAAATAAACTCTTTTAGGAAAACATTCTCTTTTAAAAGTGCTGTTGAAGTGCTCAGGGGCAAAGCTGCACTGCTGTGCAGAGAAGGAGAATGCCACTGATATGCGCTGTAGATCATTTAGCATTCACTCTAGCAGAGATGAAGTGAACAGTCTCGTCAATGCAGCTCGCTGATCACACAACCGTTCGGCTCCGAAGAAAATTTCTGAATGACACAACGTTGAAGTGAGCGACAGACAGGGAACTCACTTTAAAGATTATATCAGGTAGAAATGGCTTCTAAAAGGTACAATTGTAATTTACATCCTTTTATTATGCATAAATGGAATTTCCACTATTCTGGTATGTTATATCCTCATATCCACTATAACAGTATCATGGAGTATCCTTCATGGCACCCCCTTATCCCAAAATGTTTTTATACAAATTCATATTTCCATGTATCCTGCCAACCCAACTTATACATTTACCCAACATGTGGCTAAAATATTGCTAGGAACTACTTTTATCGTCTATTCATATCTCTCCTCTCTCTATTGTTTGAACAGTCGTTTGCACGGGCTGTTTCTTGACAGCCGACAGCAGCTGATATGACAACACCACAGTGTCCAAATACAGGCACTATTTCAAATGTGTTTATGCCATAATTGCCAGCGAAGTTGGAGGCGGACACTGGGACCCATTCCTAATGTTTCCGGGACCCACTGAGCCATCCGCAGAGTGAGCTACGATGAGAAGGAACAGATGGAATCATGAGTACAGCAGTGTGCGCCCACCCCCGACTACTTCACCCTCATCACAGCCTCTGCACTTATTACCCATGTGCTTAAAACCCCATCACCTAGTTCTGTGAGATCATATTCCATCAGTTTAGAATCACATGCATGCACAAATTGTGAGATGTTCTATTACTTTTTTGAGTTACTATTATAACTTCGCAATGTTTGAACAGACTCTATAGCAGGGGTGTTTATCATCACAAAAAAGTGCATGAGCCAAATGCCTTGAGGCCAAGACAGTATAATTTTGTCTAAAATATAGTTATAGTAATATATATATTATTAAAATATAGTAATATTTGTTTATATAAATAATACATCAGCATTTCATTCATTTGTTTCACTCTCATTTCGGTCATCTCATTAAAAACATTTCCACCTAGCTGGGAATTAAGAAAAAATACAGTGAAATTAGATACTAGTTAAACTAGTAAAATACAGTTAACAGGCCATCAGAAGAGCTCTTTACATGGTGAATAACTTTATATATATATAAATGTATAATCAGGTAATTTAACTGTTTTATGTTTCTTCTGCTTTGAGAAATGACATGATGACAATGTAAAGGAGGTGTACTGATTTAAAATGGAATGATTGAGGATTTGGTATTTATAATATAGCACAAATAAAGTGTGGAATACATAAATAAAGAATTAAATCAATTCAACCCCCCAAAAAATCACCTTAAAGAAAGTAGTCTGGGAGAATAAGCCTATGTGCACTGCCCATATCTGATTAATTTATTTAATTAGCTTTATATTTCTTTTTTTTCCCCCAGGTTACAATATTTGACTGGCAACTTCACACAGGCCATTAAAATGGACACAGGGCTGGCAGTTAACAATTGAATATTGAATAGTTAATGGTTTGACACACAATGGCATCTAAAGGAAAGGTCATTGTGTAAATGTGACATTCTCCTGATTTTAGATTATTGGTGTGTTGTTGGAATGATAAAGTATTGTGATCATTCATGACAGTGTCAATATTAGAAAAGAATCACAATGATTCCACCGTCATCATGAAAATATGTGGAGATATGCTTTTCACATCGCAGCTCTCGCTGTGGTATGAATAACAGTATATTTTAAGGTGTCGATTTTAATGATCATTAGTTGACATAAATGGGGCCTGTGCAAAAATAGATCAAGTCTGTGTTGTCACTACCTGTAACAATAAAACTAAAGCTAGCTCAACTAGATTGCGACTTGTCGAATTAATTACTTTGACAAGGGGGGAAAAAAGGTAAATTATTTTTGAAAATGTAAAATCTCTGAAAGGATTTCAGCAGGTGGGTAGCTTTAAACAAAAGTTATGTAGTTCAGGAATAGCTTGAAGGCAAAACTTTATTTATTTGTTGACACCAGGATGTGATTACAAACTTGGCATGCAATTCTGTATTTGCAACCTGACAGAGAATCATGGCATTGAACCCCTGTGCGATCAGAGTTTACTGACACTTGTTACTGCATAATCACATAAAACTTTATCACATAGTAAATACTGTATGAATTACAGTACAAATACTTAGCATACTATGCTCACTGTATAATGTGAAAAGTATGAAAATCAAATGACATGAATAGAGAAGACTTCACAAGTTCCTCAGATTATTGTCTCTGCCTGCATCAACAATTTATTTAACATAACAAAAAGTAATATCTTAACACAGATAGCACATTGTAGGTGTTTGCAAAGGTTTGCATTTTTTCAGTGAACAGTATGTTTTACGCTTCAGTCATCATGGTACAATTTAAAATAAGAAAATACATTTGTTGAAATTGCTAGGTTATAACCACCAGCAAAATTGAGAAACTCAGCAAGTAGCCTAAATCTCAAGATCCATTAAATGTATCTGATGTCTATCACAATCAACTATGTCTCTAATATGGTCTTTCCATATTGACATTTCTCATTTTCAAATCAATGAAGTTCAAACTATAATTGCATATCCTTTGCTGACTTGTAAATGTGTTGGCCTGCCTTACTCACTCTGATGTGAGCTGTTCTTTAGTGTTAATGTTGGCTGTTTGATTGATTAGGTCTAAGATGAATGGTACCTCAACTACAGGTGCCTGAATAGGAGTGGTGTCAGGGAAATGTATTCTCTGACTCGCAGATGACCCTATTTGCTTCTGAGATAATGTCAATCTTGGCATCTAATAAACACACTAGAGGACAGGCAACTTTTGGTAAAAGTCGAGTGTGAGAATTTTTGTCTTCATTTGAAATCCCTCTACTACAAAGGAAACAATATTATTGATAATCTATTCCACAAATATTTTGATACAATATTGTGTCTGAATTGGAAGTCTATTGTGTCTTAGTGATAGGGTACAGAAAGGAACAAGACAACATCTCTAAATCAGATTTTGGGCTAATTTTGTTACAGCTACTAATAACTGTAAATAATATTCAAGAAATTTACAGAATTTCTAAGTCTGAGCAGACTTAAGACACTGTGAATTCTGTGACTGTAGGCCGAAATTTTTGCTGCTTATGGTGTGTACCAAAATGCAAATCACTGCCCCCAGTGGCCAAAGCTGGAAATGCTGAGCTTCAGTTTTCCAATGAAATGTCCACAGAGTGGCGCCAAAAGCGAGTTGTAGATTTAGTTGTAAATAATGTAATACAGTCAACAGCAATGCATATTTTTTTTAACCACACGCCCTAACACAAACCCCAACCCTAAACCTAACCGACATTGGAGCAGAAATTTAATTTGCGGTGAAAATGGAACCTCCCAATCATGCTCAATATTTTAATATGAATTCAACTACTTCCTAGTGCCATGGAACCTGAACTTGTGTCTCAGAGGTTGCTTGCACAATGCACAAATCAGCAGTGTTGGAGAGTAACGGAATACATGTACCGGCGTTACGTATTCAGAATACAAATTATGAGTATCTGTATTCCGTTACAGTTACACTTTAAATAGTTGGTATTTAGAATACAGTTACATTGTTGAAATCAATGGATTACATGACGATACTTTTCTGTTTCACGAGTTTATTCACTCTCTAAATAAATTAAGGCAACTCTTTCCCAGAAGCCCCAACATGAAAACAAAAAAAAAAATGCGCGGTTTGCCACTTGCGTGTGTGATCAGTCAATGGAGTTGGAAGAGGATCAGCGGGAGCTAGAGATGGACCCGGAACAACAGCAGAGCAAGAATGCATTTCTATCTTGGAAATTTAAACAGCACTTCACGTTAAAGAAAGAGAAGGGAGGGGGACGAAATATAACTGTGCAGTGCAACCTCTGCTTGCCAGCAACTAACCTCCTTTCAGCATCCAGAGACTCCACCTCCAACCTCAAGAAACATCTTAAAGTAAGTTTTTTTTTTATTTTTTCTTTTATCAACGTTAGTCGTCTGCTGTAGTTTTACTGGTCACCTTGCTATTTTATAGTTATATCCGGTAGCTACCTGCTTAGTTGGCGTCGCGACTTACTTCACATTCTCCTATGTGCTGATTTAATAGCCCCAGAGCCGTTGAAAGACTGACTAGCCCCGTTTGACATGCTAGTTAACGTTAGGGTGACCATACGTCCTATTTTTCCCGGACATGTCTTCTTTTTTTACCTAAATAAATGCGTCCGGCCGCCCATTTCTAGATCGCCCAAAATGTCGGGGATTCGGCTTTTGCTTTACAGTCGCCATTCATTATGTTTATGCACACCTTTTGTATCAATCGGACTGAATTCATTCAGATCGATGAAACTGAATGTAGTGTTTACATGAACGCTAAACAAGAAATTGGTTTGATAGCGACCTAGAAGCCCACATAAGGAAAGTAGGCCTGTACAAAGAACATCAGAAGCACTGAAATCTTTTTTTTTTTTACTGAAACAGTTTTTTCTGTACATTTTTTTCTTTTCTTTTAACCAATGGCCAAGAAAAGAAACTGTGTCATGTAAAAGGTGTTAAAAGCTAGACTTTTTTTTTATTATTATAATTTGTTTGTCATTATTCTATTGTTGCAGGCAAAAAGTTGAATGGAAATTATAATATAGCCTAGTTGCAAGGTCGTTAATGCATTTGTCAAGATATACATAATGTGTTTAAATGCTTCCACATGGTTTTAGTTGCATGCATGTAATATGCATGCTTCTGTTGTTATAGCATACTCATACCACTTGGCTAGTAAAATGGGTTCAGGATAATGCTACAACAATTTCAGTGTTATTAATTTGTGCTCTTTCTGTCTTTCTTTATTTCAGAGGAAACATTCCAGTGTCTTGCAAAGAGCAGAAATGGCATCAGATGATGGTGGTGAACAAAGTGCCATGCCAACCCCACCTCCTCTCAAACAAGCAACACTCAGCACCTCAGCAATCACCCAAAGGAAAGTAAACTCCTTGGTTCTTGAGTTCATAATTGCAGATGTGCAGCCATTTTCCATAGTGGAGAATGCCTCATTCCGTAAGATGATTGCAGGAATTAGTGGGGGTAGGACACCAATGTGCAGAAAAACATTGATGCAGCGCATTGAAAGGGGATCTCAAAATATGAAGGAGGCACTTACTGAAACACTTCAGGATGTTCAAACCGTGTGCACAACAGCAGATATATGGACGGCTCATCATAGGAGTTTTCGTGTAGGAATCACGTGTCATTGGATTGAGCCAGAGACATTAGATCGAAAGTCTGTTGCTTTGGCATGTGAAAGGATAAGGGGCCGCCACACCTATGATGTCATTGCTGCCAAAGTTAGTCAGATTCATGCAGAATTCCAGATCCAAGGCAAAGTCAGTGCCACAGTCACTGACAATGGTAGCAATTTCGTTAAGGCGTTCACTGAATATGGAGGGTGTGAAATGGATGATGAGATGGATAGCACAGATGATGTGCAGTTTGCTGATGTCTCTGCAGTTCTTCAGGAGGAGCAAGAGGAAGAAGAGCTAAACTTTTTTTTGCCACCTCACCATCGATGTGCTGCGCATACTTTGAATCTTGTTGCCACGACTGATCTTGACAAAGCTGCCTCACAGGTTGTTTCTCGAAAATTATACAGAAGTGCAATGTCTAAATGTGCGGCAATCTGGAATAAGGCTCATCGCTCATCAGGTGCTGCTGAAGCAATTGAGGAAATTGCCCAAATGAGATGTTTGGTACCTTCAGTGACTAGGTGGAGCTCAGAGTATCATGCAATCGAGAAGTTGATGAGTCTCACTGAGAGTCAGCTCAATGGAATCTGTGACCAGCTGAAAGTGGCCAAACTGCATCCTCAAGAGACGATGTTTCTAAAAGAGTACATAGCCATTCTGAAACCTCTTGCCTACTCAATCAACCTGCTCCAGGGAGAAAAGAACTGTTACTTTAACTGTATCTCCAGGATCCAGACAAGTCATTGGCTTCATTGAAGATGTATCCACGGATCAGATCCCTCTTCTTAAAGTACAATACTACTCTGCCATCAAGTGCTCCTGTCGAGCGGCTTTTTAGCCAGGGAGGACTTATTTTCACTCCACATCGTAACAAAATGACAGATAAGCACTTTGAGCAGGCTCTCCTGCTGCGATACAACCGACCCTACTGGAGTGTTGACATGTAGGTAGATGGCTCAAAACATATTGGTCTTTAGGTTCACAGGCATTAACAGGCAATGCATGTCAATTGACAGTGTTATTATTCTTATCAAATTGTCTTTTTTTCACCTGACATTCATATAAAATCAACACCTTACATGTGAATGTTATGCAAATGTTATGTTCAACTTTGACATTTTGGCTAGGTTTTTGCTGCTAGCCTTTGTTGATACATTACCAATAAGTAATGTTGTTTTTTCAATATAACATGGTTTCATGTGGGTAAAATTGTATTTGGTGGCGTAGTTTAAAAAAAGAAAAATTATTTCTGGTGCTTTTATTTAAAGGTGATAAGTTGCAACACCTATGCGCTTAGTTGCTCAGTGTTTTTTTTTTCTGTCTTTTTTTTATATAATGGCAAATTCTGTACAGACAGAATATTTTATTTGTCTATTTTCACACTTTTAACAGCTGAGTAAATAAAGAAACTAAAAAGGTAAAATTGGACAATTCTTCTCTTTTTTTAACCAAGCAAAACTTATTTTGCATAAACATACCCTTATAGTCTTTGTTCCTACAGCAAATTATAATATATTGCACTTTCAGGGAGACTTGAGCCTAACACATTCAGCCATTTGGAAAAAGAAAAACACACCAAATTAGGCCTGTTTAGTAAGCAGGATTTGATGGCCGCATTCCTACACTTATATAATGCAATTCAATGTAGAAGTAATCCAAGTATTCAGAATACAATACTCAGATTGAGTAATGTAACGGAATACGTTACAAAATACATTTTTGGGCATGTATTCTGTATTCTGTAACGAAATACATTTTGAAAGTATCCTTCCCAACACTGCAAATCAGTAGCTCTTGAGGAAAAGGTGACCACACTAGATGCAAAAATGTCTGATGGAGTATGGTGGTTGGCAGTATTTCATCAGTATTCAGAGTACAATGATTTTCGGAAGCAGAATGTCGATTTTACATGTGATCATTGAAACCTCCCTTGTTCAGCACCAGTCGTTCACAGCTCAGACTTAAAAAAGGGTCATGAAAGGGGTATGGAAATATGTAAAAAGGTGGGCAGATCATGGGTGGGTGGAGGACCTTAGAGGGTCAAACACAACAATTAACTCACTCTCAGGCAAGATAGAGATGGTTAAACATCCAAACATGAGAGGAAACGTCTCGGGTTACATGTGTAACCCTTCTTCCCTGAAAAAAGCGGAACGAGATGCTGCGCTGTTAAGCGCTATGGGGAACAACCCTAGTTGTGACCGAGCTGAATAATGTGTGCATCACGTCAATGAACATTGACTGGAATTTATAGCCTCGGCTGATGCAATCATTAGATGCACCTGCGGCCAGGCTATAAATGGATACGTCACCAGGTGTCGTCAGATACTTCTTTTTGAAGAGCAGTCCTGGGACGTCCCAGTGCGGCAAAGCAGTGCAGCATCTCGTTCCGCTTTTTTCAGGGAACAAGTGTTACACATGTAACCTGAGATGTTCCCTTTACAAAAAGCTTCACTATGATGCTGTGCTGCTAAGCGCTACGGGGAACACAATACCCACGGCGCCGCACTTGGGGCTTTCCGGACCCCTACGGTTGTGCAGTGTACTCACAAAAACACGAGAGGTCTCAGACATGAGCTTGAGATGTCGACTCAAGGGCATAAGAGCCCGGAGTAGCTTAAACATCAAAACCATTAAATTTTCATGAATGTGTGCGGAGAGGACCAGCCTGCCACATCACAAACTTGTTTAGGCATGGGCTGAGATGTCGACTCAAGGACATAAGAGCCCGGAGTAGCAAAGCATCTAACCCATAAAGTTCGATGAATGTGTGCGAAGAGAACCCTATCGCAACACAAACTTGTCATAAAAACTGATGAATGTGAGCGGAGAGGACCAGCCTGCCGCATCACAAACTTGTTCAGGCATGAGCTGAGATGTCGACTCAAGGGCATAAGAGCCCGGAGTAGCAAAGAATCTAACCCATAAAGTTCGATGAATGTGTGTGAAGAGAACCCTATCGCAACACAAACTTGTCATAAAAACTGATGAATGTGAGCGGAGAGGACCAGCCTGCCGCATCACAAACTTGTTTAGGCATGGGCTGAGATGTCGACTCAAGGGCATAAGAGCCCGGAGTGCAGAACATCCAAACTAAAAAAGTCCAATGAATGTGTGCGGAGAAGACAACCTGCCGCATCACAAACTTGTTTAGGCATGGGCTGAGATGTCAACTCAAGGACATAAGAGCTCGGAGTGGCAGAACATCCAAACTATAAAAATCGAATGAATGTGTGCGGAGAGGACAACCTGCCGCATCACAAACTTGCTGCAGAGGGAGACCTCTAGCCAAGGATTTAGAGGAGAGCCCTCTGGTAGAGTGCACCCTAAAACCTACTGGCGAAGCTTGACCGCGCGCCTGGTAGGCCCGGGCAATAATGAGGGCACCCCGCCCACCAAGCCGTGGCAAACCGCAGTGGCCACATAGAACCTGGCAGTGGCGAGGCAAGTGCCCGCTGACAGTTCTTTCTACAGAAAATCCAGAACTGAAGCAAACTGGCAGTTAGCTGGTTCTGTAATAAGAACTTTAGTAGAAGGAAATGCATGCAGGTGCATTTGTGCTATGTATGCGTTACTACGATCAGCCCCTCCCGAGAGGGGGGGGGAGGGGGGACAGGGCAACTCGGGGAGAAGTAGAGGAGAAATTGCGCTATCAACAGAGGTGAAGAGGTCCTCTTCTGCCCTGTAAAATCTACCCAGATCAGTTCCAAGTGGAGGGAGCCCTAGCACTTGAAATGGTCTCGATAGCCTCAAGAGAAAACCCTGTGAACCTCATTTGGTACCCTTAGGGGCCAGACATGAAAGGTTTCACAATTCGGGCCAAGGATGAGAAGGTCCTCCCTGATCGCCCAAGGCGAGCCGTCGAGGAGAGGAATTAACTCAGAGAAACATATCCTTTTCGGCCAGCGCAGCGCCATTAATAGGAGGCAAGACCCTTGCTGGTGAACATTGCCAAGACTCCCGGGAGCAGAGAAACCGGGGAAAGAAATGCATACAGACACATTCTGGGTCATGTATGTGTCTTAACGTCCAGACCCAAGGGGGCTGGGGGATTTCAGGGAGAAGTAGAGGAGACATTGCACTATTCATAGAGGCGAAGAGGTCCTCTTCTGCCCTAAGATCTCACCCAAACTAGTTCCAAGTGAAAAAAGCCTGGCATTTAAAAAGGTCTCGATTACCTCAGGAGACAGCCCTGTGTCCCTCAGTTGGTACCCTTAGGGGCCAAACATGAAAGATTCCACAATTCAGGGCAGGGATGAAATATTGCCCTGTGCCTGAGACAGAAGATCCTTCCTGTTCGGAATCGCCCAAGGCGAGCCGTCGAGGGAAGAGATTAGCTCCGACAACCAAGCCCTATTCGGCCAGCGCGGTGCTATCAGTAAGAGGCAAAAACCCTTGCTGGCGAACTCTGGGCAACTACTACATTAGGGTGGAGTTCTTAACTCCCCTGTTGGTATTTTCTGTCTGGACCATAAATCTGCTCCCATATACGGGCATCCAGGGATATAACTGACCTGAGTGACAGGAGCTTGCCCTGGGCCCTAAGGCGAATCTGACGTGTCAGAAATACAGCTGACAAGAACGTGGGTCTCCTTGATGATTTATGTAAGAGGCTACTGCTGTATTGTCCACCCGCACCAAGACATAGCAGCCTCAGGAGGAGGTATTTCAGGGCCAGAAATACAGCCATCAACCCGAGACAGTGACTGTGACAACCGAGCTGACGACCCTCCTATCCCCTTAAGCTGGACGACCACTTAAGGCCGCTACTCCGCCCGTCAGGGGTAAGACGCACAAGACGCACCTAGAGTGGGACCCAAGGCAGAAAACCGGGGTCTGAACCACATAGAAAGGGAACGAAGCCTGAGGCGCGTAACCCTTTTTAGCCTAGGGGTTTTGGCCCTTGGAAGAAATCCCCTGGCTTTTGGCCACAACAAAAATGGTCTCATGAGCAGAAGGTCCAGAGGGATCACCGTGGACGAGGTCGCACTGAGACCTGGAAATCGTTGATACTGATAACAGTGCAACCTTGACCTAGCCTGATTTTGCTCAGGGTGATCTGAATGGACTCAATCCTAGCTGGAGACAGTTGTGCCCGCATTGTGATTGAACTCCATACGATGCCCCGATAGACAGTGTTCTGAGTGGGAGAGAGGATGCTTTTCTTGGCGTTGAGCCTCAACCCCAGAGAAACAGATGAGCTAAGACGATGTCCCTGTGCAGAACTGCCAGTTCCTGGAACTGCACTAGGATCAGCCAGTTGTCTACATAATTCAGAGTGCAGATGCCTTGGAGTCACAAGGAGCCAGCGCTACATCATGCATTGTGAATGTGTGGGTAAAAAGGGCTAGACCGAGTGAAAGAACCTGACCCTGGAAGACTTCGCCCCCGGAAGTGAACCTCAGGAACTTTCCATGTTGTGGCAGAACTTCTAAATGAAGTATAGAAATGTGTCATAAGATCGATGGTGACAAGCTAAACGAGTTGTAGGGCTTGAGACACGACCGTCTTGACAGGCTTCATCTTGGACTTGAACACCTACGGGCAGTTCAAGCTTTAAGATCTAAGCCAGACGCCACCCCTCACCCTCCATGGGAAACGGGAAGTATTTAGTGTAATAACCTAACTCTCTCTCTGGAAGGGGAACATATACCATGGCCCCTTTAACCAGGAGATTGAGGTTTTTTTTTTTTTACATAAAAAAGAAATCCGGTTTACGGTAGTGAGAACACGCCGTTGAAACACGGAAAAATCCTGACGCCCTTATAAGAAAAGAAAAGAATATATCTGGCAGAAGTTTCCACCCTGCCAGGATCTCTGAGATGGGTATTATATTTGAACACTTCCTGTTGAGGGGTTGTCGAGTGTTTCACGTCCTGAATAAAATGCAGGAACAGCGAAAACACCCAATTTTGACGGAAGCCTCCGCAACACGAAACACCAAGAGGTGGCGGGAATGGAGGGGCTTCGAGGGGGTACCGGGAGGGGTGAAGTGAAGCACGCGCCCCGTCCCGAGGGGAGCTACCCCCTAATCTAGGCGCAAGACCGTCGGGGTTTTCTCTTACTAAAAATTATAGACCTGAGGTCTTGCTTCGGGGGCTGGTGAGGGTGGCAAGACTGTCCCCAATCCCTGGGAGGAGGAGCACGACTCGCCACGCTTTGCTTTTGAGCCTCCCTTCAGTCAGGACCGAGATGGGTCTGAGGCTTGCTCGTCAAGCACCGAACCCACACTCAGGTCGTCCAGGAGGTCAGCCTGGAAAGCCTGTAAAACAGCATAGTGTGCAGAGCAGCACCAGCCTGACCTGCTGCTTGATAAGCCCTTCTCACTAAAGTGGAGGTTGTCTTACAAGGCTTTGAGGGGAGAGAGGGCTTCTTAAGTGATGATGCCGAGCCCGGCGAGAGATAGCCCGCAAGCATCTCTTCGACCGGCGGCATCACTGAATACCCCTGTGCCTCAGCACCCACGATAGTTGAATATAATGATGTCGAGTGTATGTGAACACGGGAAGAAAATATATATATATATATTAGAGCCGGGACTTTAACGCATTAATTTAGATTAATTAATTACAGACTTTAACGCGTTAATTAAGATTAATTAATTACACAAAAAATAACACGTTAAACATTTTTACGCATTTTAATCACACTTTTTGCACCGCGGAACGTTTCTCACCAGATGAGTTTTGGCGGACCGTTTATACTGGAGCACCAACTAGCGTTCTTGACTTCAGACAACAACAAACCACAGTGAACATGAACGAAGAAGCTGACGAGACCGCTTTGGTTGGCCCCGTGGATGGGAAATTTTGTTATAAAAAACAAACGGATGAAAGCGTCGATAAGAGCATGGTTGTGTGCAAGCTATTCAACAAGGAATTTGCGTATCACCTCAATGCAAAACATAATACAAAAATAAACAATATTTTGTTGCTTAAAGCTTATGTATTCAGTCATTATTCAATGGTATACTAAAAATCCATGTGAAAAAAATTACTTCTCACTGCTCTCAGGTCAAATATTTATGCAATTAAAATGTGATTAATTTCGATTAATTAATTACAAAGCCTCTAATTAATTAGATTAATTTTTTTAATCGAGTCCCGCCCTAATATATATATATATATATATATATATATATATATATATATATATATATATATATATATATATATTTAGGGGTTCCTCCATGAGCGAAAAAGCTCTTCATGGAGGTTATCAAAGAAGGGAAGGGACTCATGAGGCGTTCCCTTTCTTAGACTGGAAGATAAAATCTATCCCCTAATTTGGAGGGTTTGGGGTCTCTTTTTTTTCGAGTGGCCAGTCCAATCTGGCAACCGCACGAGTAACAACATCGAGCAATTCCTCCGTAGATTTTTTATCGCAGACGGAAATCTCGAGGCGGGAAGAGAATCGCGATCCTCCTCATGATCCGAAGAAGCGTCTGAACGCGCTTCGAGATCATGTGAAGGACCAGCTGGGTTTGGGGAGAGAGTGAGAGAAAGGGATCAACCCGTCTCTTGCTCCTCAGCCAAATCCATGCAAGAACCCCACGAACGATCTTTTTCTTTTTTTTTCGTGAGTGCTGACTCCCGGAAGCAAGCGAGGCAAGTGCAAAGCACTTTGCCTGTTAAAGCAAATCGCAGTGCTCGCACCTGCCCGCGAGAGCAGCGTGCTCTTCCCCCAAACAAACAGAGCAAAAACGTATGCAGTGTTTGCGGCTTTCAGTCATTCTCTCTCTTTTTCTTTTCTTTTTTTTTAAATATATATAATATTTTCTAAACAGAAGCGAAAAGAGAAAAATATTCACTGCACACTGTCTAACCAATTCTAACTCCTAACAGAGGAAAGAAAGTTTTGACAGGGTTGTAAAACACACAGAAACAGAATCGCTCTGAAAAAAGAGTTTCAGATGACACCTGGTGACGTATCCATTTATAGCCTGGCCGCAGGTGCATCTAATGATTACATCAGCCGAGGCAATAAATTCCGGTCAATGTTCATTGACCTGTTGCACACATTATTCAGCTCGGTCACAACTAGGGTTGTTCCCCGTAGCGCTTAGCAGCGCAGCATCATAGTGAAGCTTTTTGTAAAGGGAACAGAATAGTTTTGCTCATGACTACAGTGTGATAAAATCGCTTACTAACCTTGACTGTGTAGTTATCCAGTATTTCGACAACATTGTCTTGACAATGGAATTCTGTAGGCCTACATTCCTGTTACTTTCGCACAATGTAATGGACACCAAAAAGAGTGTTGACATGATTTTGAGATTTCAGTTTCAATATTGTCTTCTGTTATTAAAAAATTATAACATTTAATTTAAATATTAAAATATGTAAATTATGCGATCCAAAGTTCATTTGAACAGCGGTGAAACAGCTCGGGTTACTTAACTGTAACCCCTATTCCCTGATAAAAGCGGAACGAGATACTGCGCTGATTTAGAGCTTTGGGAACAACTTTAGGTGTGACCAGCTGTGAATATGTATGCAACACGTCAATGAAATTGACTAGAATTTGTAGCCTCTGCTGATGACATCATTGGATGCACCTGTAGCAGGGCTATAAATAGATGCATCACAGGTGCATCGTTAGGTATTTTGTCTAAAGAGCAGTCCTGGGGCATCTCAGTGTGACAGTTAGTGCTTTGGGAATGAGAATACCCATGCCGTCGCACTGTGGATGTCCGGACCACTTACGGTTGTGTAGTTGTGCTCACAAGAGCGCGAGAGGTCTCAGACATGAGCTTGCGATGTTGACTCAAGGACATAAGAGCCCCGGAGTGGCATGAACATCCAAACTATAAAATCTTATGAATGTGTGTGGAGAGGACCATCCTGCCGCATCTCAAACATGCTGCAGAGGGACACCTCTAGCCAAGGCTTTAGAGGAGGCAATCCCTCTGATAAAGTGAGCCCTGACACCTACTGGCGAAGCTTGACCCCTTGTTGTGGCCCCCATGGCAAACGAATAGTTGCCCTGACTTACGCCTATGGCTAGTGTGGTGGACATAAGTCTGAAGGGCACGGAAAGACAAAGTCCGTGAAGTCTTTCCTGCTCTGGCGTTGTAAACGGCGGGGAGCAGAAGGCTTCGAGAGTGACCAGATGTACAGTCGAGAAAGGAACCTTAGGCAGGTAGTCAGGATGAGGGTGATTGCTTTAGCCATTCCTGGGGCAAAATCTAAGCAGGCTGGCAAGACAGACAGAGCCTGTAGATCCCCAATTCTTTTTAGAGAAGTAATTTCCATAAGAAAAACCATCTTGAGAGTCAGAAGTGTATCAGGCGCTGACTCTAGAGGTTCGAAGGGGGTCTCAACAAGACTGTTGTTAAGTCCCATAAAGGAACAAGGACTGTTGTTAAGTCCCATAAAGGAATCCTGGTCCTAGCAGGAGGTCTCAGTCACATGGCTCCACGAACGAAGCGAGCAAGCAGAGGATGTCTCCCTAACGGCACCCCGTCAATCAAGGCGTGGCAAGACGATAGAGCAGCCACGTAAACCCTGAAAGTGGCAGGGCATGAAAGTCCAGTGTCCCTCAGTTGTTATCCTTCAGGGGCCAAACATGAAGGTTCCACAGCTCGGGCCAGGGATGAAATATTGTCCCCTGCACCTGGGACAGAAGGTCCCTCCTGTCCGGAATCGCCCAAGGTGAGCCATCGAGGTGAGACATTATCTCCGAGAACCATACCCTGTTCGGCCAATGCGGCGCTATCAGTAAGAGGCAAGACTCTTGGTGGCAAACTCTGACCAAGACTCCCTGGAGCAGAGAAACCGGAAGGAAACGCATACAGTTGCATTCTGGGCCATGTATGTGCCATCGCGTCCAGACCGAGGGGGGCAGGGTGACTCAGAGAGAAGTAGAGGGGACATTGCACTGTCTGTTGGGAGGCGAAGAGGTCCACTTCCACTCTATAAAATTGTTGCACAATCTCGGGGTGGAGTTTCCATTCCCCCGTCGGTATTTTCTGTCTGGACAGTAAATCTGCTCCCACATTCAGGCATCCAGGGATATAAACTGCTCTGATTGACAGGAGCTTGCCTGGGCCCAAAGGTGAATCTGCCATGCCAGTCTTTTGAGCTGGTGTGAACGTAGAGCTCCTTGATTGTTTATGTAAGAGACTACTGCTGTGTTGTCCACCCGCACCAGGACATGGCAGCCTCTCAAATACTGGAGGAAGTATTTCAGAGCCAGAAATACTGCCATCCACTCGAGGCAGTTGATGTGCCAATTGAGCTGATGACTCTTCCATTCCCCTTGAGCTGGACGACCACTTAAGACCGCACCCCAGCCCATCAGGGAGATCTCTGTCGCTAGCAATTTGCGATGGCAAGACGCGCCTAGAGTGGGACCCAATGTGAGGAACCGGGGTCTGAACCACATAGAAAGGGTATGAAGAGTGCAGGCGTAACCCTTATCTGCCTTAGGGGACTGGCCCTTGGATGAAATCCCCTGGCTTTGAGCCACAACTGAAACGGTCTCATATGCATAAGGCCCAAAGGGATCACCGAGGACGCAGATGCCATGAGACTTAGTATTCAACGATCTCTCTCTCCCGCACGGCCCTCTGCAGTCAGCCTTTAAACCTCACGGGAGGCATCATTAGCCTAATACGAGACCAGGTGTGTAGTATCACGACCCGGCCCCACCCTCTGCCCTGCCACACTGACGAACAGTGCAACCTTGGCCTAAACTGACTTTGCTCAGGGTGTTCTAAATGGACACGATTCGAGTGGGAGACAATTGTGCCCACATCATGACTGAATTCCATACAACGCCCAGATAGGTAATTTCCTGAGAGAGAATGCTCTTTTTGACCTTGAGTCTTAGACCCAGAGAAACCAGATGAGCTTAGACGATATCCCTGTGCTGAACTGCCAGTTATTGTGACTGTGCTAGTATCAGCCAGTCGTCTATGTAATTCAGAATGCGGATGCCCGGAGCCAGTGCTGCATCCATGTATTTCATGAATGTGCGGGGTGATAGGGCTAGGCCAAAAGGAAGAACCCGATATTGGAAAGCTTCGCCCCTGAAAGCGAACCTCAGGAACTTCCTGTGTTGTGGCAGAATTTCTGTATGAAAATAGGCGTCCATGAGATCGATCCATGACCAACCAATTGTGATGTTGGATTTGAGACACGACCGCCTTGACAGTTAGCTTCTTGAACTTGAACGCCCTGATTGAGCGATTCAAGCCTCGCAGGTCTAAAATCGGACGCAACCCCCCACCCTTCTTGGGAACCAGGAAGTATCTGCTGTAGTAACCTGACTCTTTCTCTGGAAGGGGAACATGTTCCATGGCCCCTTTGACCAAGAGATTTTGCAGTTCTTTCCACAGTAGACATGCTTGTTCCGGTTTCACGGTAGTGGAGACCACGCCATTGAAACACGGAGGACGGCGATCGAATTGAATTCTGTTTTTCTACTGTTCTTATAACCCACATAGAAACACCTGGCAGTAGCTTCCATTATGCCAGGTTCTCTAAGATGGGTAACAATTTTGACACTTCCTGTTGAGGGGATGTCGAGTATTCTGCATCCTGGACTAAGGCAGGAAGCAACGGAACACCCAACATTTTGCTGGAAACCTCTAACTCCAAAAACACCAGAGACAGCAGGAATGGAGAGGTTTCGTGGGGATATCGGGAAGGTACAGGTGAATGCTTCACGTGCCCCGACCCGAGTTGGGAATACCCCCACAAGGCGAGTTGGGTATACCCCCACAAGGCTGGGCGCAAGACAGTCAGGGTTTTTTCTTCTTAGAAATGACTGCCCAGAGGTCTTGCTTTGGGGGCTGCTAAGGGTGACGAGCCAGCCCCCAGTCTCTACGAGGGGGAGAACGACTCGCCATGCTTTGTTTTTGAGCCTCCCTTCTAGAAGGACTGGGGTGGGGCTGGGTGGCCGATGGCCCCTCCCCCTGAGTGCGGCGAGGAAGGAATTGCCCGAAGGCTTCCTCATGAATCTTTGCCTCCTGGAACCTGGTGATAACTACATTCATAGTGTCACCAAAAAAGCCAGATGGCGAAACCGGGATTGAGAAGGAAAACTTTGTCCTTGTCTCCGATGCCCGACAGGTTGAGCTATAAGTGTCTCTCCGTGCTGACTAAAGCAGACATAGACCAATGGCCAATGAGGCCAATGGCGCGAGCGGTCTGCTTGGTTGTCCAGAGAGACAGATCCGTGGCTTGACGAAGCTCAGAGAAAGAATCTTTGTCGACCGTGGTGCCCGCACTCAGGTCCTTCAACAGATCATTCTGGTACGCCTGTAACACTGCCTTAGTGTGCAGGGCAGCACCAGCCTGACCTGCTGCCTGATAAGCCTTCCGCACAAGCGTGGAGGTGGTCCTGCAAGGCTTTGTGGGGAGAGTGGGTCTCTTCAGTGAAGATGCCAAGCCAGGTGAGAGATAACCCGCAAGTGTCTCTTCTACCGGCAGCATCACTGAAAACCCCCGTGCCTCGGCACCCACAACAGTCGAATATGTCGATGTCGAGGGCACGAAGACACAGGAAGTATAAGGTTTCCTCCATGAACGAGAGAGCTCATAATGGATGTCACAAAAGAAAGGAAGGGACTGATATAGCGTTCGCTTCCTTTTTTTTTTTTTTTTTCACCAGACAGAAATATGTCTTCTAGTTTGGAGCATTTGGGGGTCTCTTGTTCATGTGGCCAGTCTAACTGTAATCTGGCCACAGCCCGAGTAACCGCCTCGAGTAATTCCTCAGCCGCTTTATTATTGTGCGAGGTTTAGCGTCCCCCTCATGACCCGAAGAGGCACAGAAGCACGCTTCAGGCTTATGAGAAGGATCAGCTGGATCTGAGGAGAGAGAGCGAGCGATAGGGACGGACCGGTCTCTCGCTCCTTAGCCAGATCTATGCTAGAGCCCCACGATGAAAGAGTGGGCACTGTCTAAGCGAGACGAGTGTGAAGCATTTTGACTGTTAACAGATCGCAATGCTCGCACCCGCCCTGCCCCAACGCAAGAGCAGCATGCTCTTCCCCCAAACACACAAAACAAAACTGGTGTGTGTCTGTTTCAGCCATAGAGTGTAAACATGTGAACACACATGGCATGCTTTGTTTATCAGTCATTCTTTTTCTTTTTTCTTAAAGAAAAGAGAAAGAGAAAGGTTTCTGCGCACTGCCATCCCAATTCTAACTCCTAACAGAGGAAAGTAGAAATTTCTGACAGTCAAGAAGCATAACACACACAGAATGATCTGAAGACAAAAGATCTGACGATGCATCTGTGATGCATCTATTTATAGCCCTGCTACAGGTGCATCCAATGATATCATATGCAGAGGCTATAAATTCTAGTCAATTTCATTGACGTGTTGCACACATATTTACGGCTGGTCACACCTAAAGTTGTTCCCAAAGCGCTAAATCAGCACAGCATCAAAGTGTAGCTTTTTGATAGCGAACACTTTCTTATGATGTGTTACATTCATACAAGCAGACACAGAAGTAAGTTTGAAGTAAGTTTGGAGCAGATGAAATAGTAATAATGCTTGTTTAAATTGTCAGCTTTACGCTAAGCTAAAGTACAATTTCTAGCCATTTTACATGTACGTTACCAGGCACCATTCATATTTTTTTATCAAAAGAATTCACGTTGGATCATAATTTCTTTTTTCTAATAAGACCTTTGATATTAGGGCAAAAATCTTATTCTTGGTAATTATTTTTGTATTGTTTTCCTGTAAAAATATCTGCAAATCCTCAAAACAAGATCAATTTGATTGATCTTGTTTTAGAAACAACACTGCATAAGATAGTTAGATTTTTCAGAGAATGTATTTTTAATGTGTATTATGTCTTACTGTACTGGCTGAGTTTTTATGGTCAAAACAAGTAAAAAATATCTACCAGTGCTGAAGAATTGCCTTGAGTAATCTAACTGAATATGTTACAAATTACATTTGACAGCAAGATTTCTGTATTTTGAAGTGAAATACATTTCAAAAGTAACCCTCCCAACCCTGGATCTCACTACGGATCCCCTCTTATATTTGTTCTGCGAGTGCAGTTGAACTTGTGCCGGCCAGGAACCACTGTCTCATCCGCGTGTGATTTTGCTCATGCATGAGGCAGCGCAGTGATTGGTTGAAAGTGTTCCTTCACATGAACAATGCTGAGAAATGTTAGAATCCAATGGCAAATTAGGGTATTCTACTACCAACCACAACTCAGAGTTAATGCATATACTTCATATTTTATGGTACTTTACATCATACTTCATTTACTTTACGATTTAAAGTTTCTTTTTTTAAACTGGAAGAATGAAAAGGCTTAAAATGTTTTAAAATATAAATAAATAAATAAATAACCACTGTAACCGTTACCTTAATAATAAACTTGAGTGCTATAATTGTGATATAGATTTCATTAATGAGAGCAATAAGTGTTCTGGGTTTGCATGACCCTTTATATATCCCAATAAAATTGCAAGTGCAGCTTCTTGTCCTGTGTTTCTGTCCAGGAAGTTTAGACAGGACATACTGAAGGGTGTAACCCTTAAAAAAGAAAATAAAAAGTTAGGGTTAGGGTTAGGGTTAGAAATATACATATATATATATATATATATATATATATATATATATATATATATATATATATATATATATATATATATATATATATATATTTATTTATTTATTTATTTATTTATTATTTTATTTTATTTATTTAATTTGCAGGTACTGATTGAATGTTCAGTTTGCAGGGGAAATAATTCACTCAGTCAGTGATCTCTCAGTATGCACATATAACTAAGATCTGATTATGAGTATACTACAGCAACTAGGATACATAAAACAAGCTCACTCTCTCTTTCTTCTGGAAGTTAATTCACTTCTCCCAGAATAATGGATCTCTGTATGGGGTCCATATGGTTACAGCAGGGCAAGCAGGAGAGGAAAGGGGGGCTGACACACATTTTAATGAAAACTCACAATGGCTCCTGCACACCTGTGCTAATTCTCCACAAGATGAAGCCCAATGTGCTTCTCTTCAGTAAAAGAAATACACTTTAGAAAAAGGTAATTGTAACTCATTCATTACTGTGTAAGTGTGGATTAAATGTGGGCTGTACATTTGGATTTTACTTCTATATTGGTGTAATTTCCTTTCTGTGTCACTGGTTCATTGACTGACATGTCATTGTTGTGTCTGATAATAATATGTCATGTGTTTCTCCATTAAAAAGTAGAAGTAATTATTCAGAATCCCTTCTGTAGCTGAGCAATTAAACTAGACATGTAACAGAAATTATAATTTGGTTCAAAATAAGATACTTTTGAAAATCTTATGAAAAAAAAAAATTCCAATCTGACATGTTGACAGATTGACAGAATTGCATAATCATTTATAACTGAGTTGCTGACAGAGAGAATCCCCAACCCCAAAGACAAAATTACTTTCAACAAATATAAGCTCTTTATCATATTTTCTCTCTCTCTTTGAAAGGCAGCAAAACATTTATGAAATAAATACAAATAATAAAAAAGAAAACAATTCACATTAATGAATTGGATTTGAATTTAAAAAGTAATTTAAGGACTTGTAATATGATCTTCCTGAATATAGAAAAACTTTAGAGCAAATACACAATATAATTTAGTACACCTAAACAGATAACCAATTAGTATAGCTTTGACATGTTCTATTAGATATGAACTGCCTTTAAATGCTATGGGTCACTTTCCAATTTTGAAGTAATTAAAAGAGAATAATTGAAACCAAATTTGATAGCTACCCAGAGGGCTCTAGGGGTGTTTGGTTTTTCAGTATTACATTCTGCATGCCTGCTTGATGCCTTGTGTGAGCATTATAATCAAACAGCACAATATGAACTTGTGAGATCCACCAACAAACACACAAAAATATCAGACAACAAAACAGTCTGGACTGCAGCCTGCACTACACTTAAATATTTATTACAGGCTCATCCTGAGATAAAATGTTACCAAAGTGGACTGAAGCACTGCGATTTGACTGGTTACGCCTGAGCACCCAAGGTCAAGTTTTTGAAAACAGCACGTTATCAGAGCTGGGAAGGGTAAACAGAGCCAATCTTCTCTGCATGATAAAGCCACAAGGGGGGCATTACAGGCTTCAGATTGGAGTGACTTGTCATGCATTCAGTCTATTTATTCTTCTTAGCTATAAATAATGTACATCAGTGTCAGGTGAGTCCTGGTGTTTTGTGTGTCACCATGTAGTTAAATAGTGATAATGATTTTAGATTTTCTGAAACATTGCAGAGAATCATTAAATAATTTGGGGGAAAGTGTCATCTTATTACTCAACTTTTTGATCTAATAGTACATTTTTATAGTCCTAAATGCTGTTTCGACATTCTCACTTCTGAAATTAATTTTTTTAAAGAGTACCCTTTGTAGTGTGTGACAACTATAGCTGCAGATTGTGAGCTCAATTACTGGGATTCCTCATGACTGTCAGTTGTGAAAAAGGCTTACAACCAAAAGAAATAGAAAACACAAATGGATGGCATGACAAGGATGAATTTGTCATGGTAGAAAACAAGGAATAGGGGAGACTGGGAAGTGTTGTAACATGGGATGAGTTGTAACACCATCAGTTTAACCAATTAAGCTACAAGTGTGACATGCTACTACACTATATACTACACGAATGAATGAATAAATGTCCACTACCCTCCTGCGGTGACAGTAGATATTCAAAGGCTTATTTAAAGTCTGATTTAACACATTAATTCAGTTTGATTAATTACATAATGTATATAAAAGCATTAAAACATCAACGCAATTAATAATTTCCCTGGAGCCTGGACCATAATAAGGAATATTCCTACCATCAGAGCAATTCAAGCTTGAAGTGCAAACTTAATGTATTCAGCTGGGTGCAGTAAGTGCAAATCCAGCTCTGCAGGCAACAAACCACACTGATAGAAGACAGCAAAAGATGAGGATGCATTCTTGCATTCGATCACAGCTGTACGGAGCACAACTTCAAAGGCAGATGTCTCGAGGCAAGTTTTTCTACATTTCAAACTATGTTTAAAATGACACAGCATCTTAAAAATGGTGTGCATTTGATGTGATGTAACCAAAGTCAAATGCTTCCAAAGCGTCTTTCTGATGCATATCTACATAGACACATCCTTAGAAATACCCTTATAATTAGTCTTCCTCGGACAGATTGATGAATTTAATTGCAAAATGGATTTCTGTGAACTGTATGCCAAAGACATTTAATTATACTGTATAAAAAAAGCCACTTATTTGTATTGCCTAATCAATACATTTACTCAACTGCCACAATTATGTAATGCATTTTAATCATCTGAATTATTACTTTTATTTTATAGGCCTATATTTATTATATTTATAATTATTTAAATAGGATCATTTCTAAATATTGAATAGTGTTTTTATTATTTAGGGGCCTTTCTAGATATTAATAGTTGTGATAAATAGTGATTAATTCATCGTCATATTGTGTAATTAATTCTATTACAACATTTTATCAATTTACAGTCCTTTTAAAAATAATTTAAAGTAATTATTAAGGTAAGAAAATAAAGTTTCAAAGCTAGTTTGTAGAATTTCAGAAATTGAAAGAAAATTTGTGCAACATGATCACACAGGAAATTGACAAGTTTATGTTCCCTGAAATCAACCCCATTCAACTGAACTAGTGACAAGCACCATCACCAATCAGACATTTTTCATCAGTTCAAGTGTGATCACATTTCCCTCAGTGCTACTGCAACCTTTGAGAAATGGAAGAAAAGTAAGAAGTGGTCCAGTGTAAACCTGGTGGTATTCGCATTAACAAAAATAATGGTTAGTGTGATATGGGGGAAAGGGGGTGGATGTTGGTGTCTGGACTGGTTGGTGTTTTTTGAGGGTTGTTGGGTGCAGAGTAGGGATGTCCCGATACCAGTACTGGTATCTGTATCTGGTCCGATACAGCATTCATGTACTGTGCACTGGTACTTGTACTTGTAAAAATGCTCTAATACCGAAAACTGATACCATCTGACGTACGAATTACATAAACATTCAGCCCACAAATGAAAATCACGTTATGTCCTAGTGAGAAGGCTTAACCGCAAAAGATGTGATTTATTGATATAAATACATTTGAAGTCAGAAGTTTACATACACTTAGGTTGAAGCCATTAAAATACATTTTTAACCACTCCACAGATTTAATATTAGCAAACTATAGTTTTGGCAATTCGTTTAGGACATATACTTTGTGCATGACATGAGTAATATTTCCAAGAATTGTTTACAGACAGATTGTTTCACTTTTAATTGACTATCACAAATTCAGTGGGTCAGAATTTTACATAGTCTAAGTTAACTGTGACTTTAAGCAGCTTGGAAAGTTCCAGAAAAAGATGTCAAGCCTATAGACAATTAGCGTCTGATAGGAGGTGTACTGAATTGGAGGTTCAACTGTGGATGTATTTGAAGGCCTACTTTCAAACTCAGTGACTCTTTGCTTGACATCATGACATCAAAATCAAAAGAAAAAATAACTGAAGACCTCAGAAGTTTTTGGGGGGGATATTCCACACACTGTAAATACTAGTAGTCTCAAATGATAAAAAAAAGTTTTTACTATTCTTACTAGTTTTAATTAAGTTACTGTTACTCTCTAAATCCTAAAGGTGTCATTAATAAAAAAAATTAAGTAGTCCTAATTAAACATTACTTGAAATGTCACATTTTGGAATCATAGCTCAAATACATAAGTTCTTTAAACTTTGGCTTTGAGTACTACTAACTCAAAATTGCAATACCCATAAACTCTTGCTCTTGAATAAATGATGTTTATTTGGTCAATACAAGGACACTTATGTAGTAAAATATTTTTTTATTAAAAAAATTATTTATCTTTAATTCTATGACTATTGTTTTTGTTTTGTTGTAGCTGGTTGATAATTGAGATATCTGTGAAGTCACCATGAGGGTGATTAGTGTTACCTCTGGTGAACTTGGAGCCTGTTAAGTTTAAGCCATTTTGTTATAATTTGTCCTTAACACATGTGCAGATTTATGTACTGAGTAGAGTCCAGTGTGCCATATGACTAACCTAGTGTCTCGTCATAATTTCTCTTATACGGTATAAGACATGTTATAACCAAATTTAAATAATTAAATCAAAACAATGATACTCTAACTTATCATGGATGACTTAAGCTTACTTGTAACTAGTAAATGTTACTTAAAAAATTACATTCTGTTAACCTGAGCCAAATAAGTATGCTTACTTAGAAAAAGCATGCAAACTGATTGCCTTGAAAAATGTAAGTAAGGTCAACTAATTAGATTTTACAGTACAAGTTTGGTTCATCCTTGGGGTAATTTCTAAACGACTGAAAGTACCATGTTCATCTGTACAAACAATAGTATGTAAGTATAAACACCATGGGACCACACAGCCATCATACCACTCAGGAAGGTGATGCATTCTGTGTCCTAGCGATGAACATAATTTGGTGCTAAAAGTACAAATCAATCCCAGAAAAACAACAAAGGATGTTGTCAAGATGCTGGAGGAAACAGGAAGACAAGTATCTATATCCACAGTAAAACAAGTCCTATATCGACATAACCTGAAAGGCTGCTCAGCAAGGAAGAAGCCACTGCTCCAAAACTGCCATAAAAAAGCCAGACTACAGTTTACAAGTGCACATGGGGACAAAGATCTTTAATGGCCATCGTTATGTTTGGAGGAAAAATGGTGAGTCTTGCAAGATGAAGAACACCATCACAACCATGAAGCATGAGGGTGGTAGCATCAGATTGTGGGGGTGCTTTGCTGCAGGAGGGACTGGTGCACTTCACAAAATAGATGACATCATAAGGAGGGAAAATTATGTGGAAATACTGAAGCAACATCTCAAGATATCAGCCAGAAAGTTAAAGCTTGGTCACAAATGGGTCTTCCAAATGGGCAAAGTTGTGGAAAAATGGTTTAAGGACAACAAAGTCAATGTATTGGAGTGGCCATTACAAAGCCCTGACCTCAATCCGAACTGAAAAAGCGTGTGTGAGCCCTACACACCTGACTTGGTTACACCAGTTCTGTCTGGAGGAATGGGCCAAAATTCCAGCAACATATTGTGAGAAGTTTGTGTAAGGCTATCCAAAATGTTTCACACAAGTTAAACAATTTAAAGGTAATGCTACCAAATACTAACACATTGAATGTAAATGTTCACTCTTGGTAGGGCACGTGGTGAGTTGTGCGTGGATGTCACGCAGAATGCCGCACAGAATGTCTCCGAAGTAAAGTGCTCAACAAGACACCTGATAAGATGCGTGGGTTGACGGTCTCAGATGCGGAGGCAGCTGATGTTTGCCCTCCGCCCTCTGATTGAGGCAAGTCACTACACCACCACGTGGACCTAGAGCACATTGGGAATTGGGCATGCCAAATTGGGGAGAAAAAAAGGGAAAATAAAAAAATACAAGTTGCTTTTAGAGCCACTCTGAGGACATTTCTCCCAGAGAGTGTGAAGTGAAACACACATGCCCATTCATTCAACAACACTTCTTCTTCGGCCACTGGGGGCAGTGATTTGAACTGACCGATTTCAGCAGCAGAATTTATAACCTACTGTCACAGAATTTAATATCACCTATACAGTAAACTCTATCATATCTATATGTTTTAAATCTTAACATTACAAAACTGAGGCAACATTTTAAATCAAATGCCATGCAAATTTCTTCAAATCACAAATACACACAACTTTCCATTTGCACATATCATTATGTCAAAATTATATGGAGCCCCTCTAGTTAAAGACGGGAAACAGTAGGCCTACACCAGTCAATTGAACTTTCAAACATTTGAGCCATATTCAGACCTTTAAATGTGCTGATCCTGCATCTTCCTATGCAGAATTCACAACAGAACTCTAAATATAAAAATTATTCTCACAGAGAGGTGGCAAAAGCACACAAAGAGAATATATGATCATGTTTCTCATTACCCTCACTGAGCCTCAGAATCAATGGCTTCCTGAGCAGCAGATGAGCGGAGGTTCCATCTGCAGGCCATCTCTGGGATCTGCTTGATGTTAACACCACCTGGGTGAGGAGATGAATCAGCATTAGCACTGCAGAGGCCAAGCTCTGATCTCATCAGACAAAGATGACACAGCTCTGCTCCCCGATGAGATGAACACACACACTGTCCCTGGGATGAGGAATCATGGGATCACATGGAAATATATCACAGAGGGGAAAAAGGCAGGAAATATTTTAGGTTATTTTAAGGTACCAATATAAAAATTATTAATCTTTTCACACTTTCTTTTGCACTTCTATATTACATAGGCCAGGGGTCTCCAAAAGGGTGTTCATTAAATGTGACGCACAAGTAAATTACTCCATACATCTATAATAATAATTTTATTGGATTAAAATTAAGTAAATTTATTGATATGGTACTATATGCATGTTATTATAGACCAGGCTTGCAACAAAAATTAAAATGCAATATGTTATTTTATATTTTGTGTAACACTTGGTCCCTGCTTCATCTCTATCCACAAAGAGGTCCTTGGTCAGAAAAGGATTGAAGACCACTAGGCTAATGCTGATTCTTGGTGGTATATTCACACAAATCACACAATAGCAGATAAATTGTAATCTCCTCCAAAGTGTTTCTCCTCATTCTTTTGCAAAAAGATGTGTGCACAGCCATATAAATATATTATAACAATATAAATATTCCCTAATGTGTTTTTTTACACAGCTGAAAATAATTTCTTATCATTTTTTTATTTAATAATCATATTTGCTCTTTATTGAATGATATTTTAGCATCAGTTTCAGAGCCATGGAAAATATTCCAAATATTCAAAAAGCTTTCAAAATGGGTCAAACTACTTAAACCAGTCTTAGTTCTCCCAGCCTAGCCAAGCTGGTTACTGTAGCTGGTCTGTTTTGGTTTTAGAGGGGTTTGAGCATTTGTCATCTGGTTGAGCTGGGAGATCAGCTAAATCACCAACTTGGCCAAGATGGGAGACCAGCTTAAACCACTTTAGGCTAGTTTTAGACGGTCTTTTCAGTGGGGGCAGAGTCTTTTTGCTGTTGTTTTCCACAGAGGTATCCTTCAGGAACTGACAATAATTATTTTTCTTACTTCTGATTTATACTTAGGTAGTAATAAACTACAAAAAAGTCTCTAAGTAAGCTCAAGGGTGTTCACAAATATCATACACCATGCTTAGCTCAAGTCCCCATATTCATGAGTAAGAACACACTCAGTTTGCCATGCTGAGCCAGTTATTGTATACTGTGATTTTTTTCTACTCAAAGTGTAATCAGTGTTTGCATACTTAACCATCAAATCAGTATGTTACTTAGGAACAGCACCTCACAGCCGCATCAGTTAATTCATGGCAGTCTAGTTTCTCATTGCATTGTGTTAGATGTGATTTCATTCTGGTGCTGAGAATCAGCAGGGGAACCAAATAAAATGGCTTTGTCACACAAGCAGCTGATATGGCTCTTTTGTAAGAACAAAGGGTTTGTAGACAGAAGAAATAGCTCGAACAATTAGAGTGCAACAATGAAACATTGTAAGTACAAGTGACATTTTTCTTCCTTCTGTGGTAACCATGAAGACATTTTGTTGATACCCCATTTCAACTTTTGGTTACAACAGTTCTCATGAGTTTAATTTTACGTAGATATCACATACACTTTATTTTACATTATTGCATAATTGGCACATCTTTGGAGAGGGTCAGCCTTAGCATTTTAGGGGCCCTAAGCAGATATTCAAAATAGTCCCCCCCCAACTTCAAGTACACCTATTAATTGTGCAAATAAACAAGTCTATTTATTTAAAAGCATATATCTTAAAAATGCAACACTATCAACTGTAATTTATCATAGCAGGTACAACTATTTCAGAAGTAAAAAAGAAAGAACACAAGTGTTTTAAACTAACCAAAAACACATCACATGCACAAATTAATGAATTTATTAACTGAAATTCTTTACAAATAAATAAGAAATAATTAAATTACCAAATTAATGTATGGCACAGAACAATTGCTCTAAATAGTGGCATATGGTATTTGCACCAACTACATTGCTGGCAGTGGGAAGAAACACATCTGATGTGTCACATAATGGCACCTAGCCACTGTTGTATTAAAATGCTGAGAGTGGCTTTAGAGAGAAAGTTTTATTTTTATTCAGAAATGTATTAAAGGGAATATGCACGGATGGGTCCTGCACAATAGTGACGCTGTGGCAGGGGAGGCGGAGCCGGGGCTATCTTCGTCATCTCTACGACAGGATGACGTGAGGGCGTAGAGGCTGCAGCCCCACCCATCCTCAGGGGATTTCCCAAAGTGGATTTCCCCTTGGAACAGTCGCGAGACGAAACACTCAAGCATGCCTTAGACCAAGTGAGAGTGATCGATGGTCAACAACTCCAGCCGAATGTTGCACTTTCATATCCTTATTTTGCAATTATAAATGAGCGGTTGTATAGAGTGATGCAGGACGCTCAAACAAAGGAAGATGCAACCCAGCTCAGGAGCCGTCAGGAAATGGTGTTCCAGGCAGCTCATTGAAATCACATGGTGGGTCATCTAGGGGAAGTGAAAAACACTGAACCGCCTAATAGCCCGTTTTTATTGGCCGGGCATTGGTGGTGATGTCCGCAGGTGGTGTGCGGCATGCCACGAATGTCAGCTGGTGAATCCATCGGCCACACCAAAAGCGCCATTGAGCCCACTTCAACTGATCGAGGTCCCCTTCGAGAGAATTGGCATGGACCTCGTCGGGCCATTAGAGTGGTCAACACATGGACATTGCTTTGTATTAATCCTGGTGGACTATGCAATGCTACATCTGGACGCAGTGCCTCTACACAGCATCTCAGCACGTAGTATTGCAGAGGCACTCTTCAAAATAATCTCCCACATGGGGATTCAGAAATAAATCCTCAACGATCAGGGCACAACATTTATGTCACAAACAGCACACGAGCTTCATGAATTATTGGGCATGAAAAAGATCTGCACCAGCTTTTACTATCCAAAACTTGATGGCCTGGCGGAATTATTTAATAAAACCCTTAAAAACATGATTCGTAAGTTCTTGCATGGATGCTGGAAATTGGGACCAATGGCTCGATCCCCTGTTATCTGCAGTAAGAGAGGTCCTGCAAGCCTCCACGTGGTTCTCCCCATTCGAGCTGCTGTATGGACGGTGCCTGCTCGGCGTGCTTGATGTCATCCGTGAAGCTTGGGAGGAGGGACCTTCAAACAGGAAGAATGAAATTCAATACTTTCTTGATCTTAGAGCAAAACTCCACACCTTGGGGCAACTAACACAGGAGAATTTGCTCCAAGCTCAAGAATGACAGAGCCAACCGTATAACAGGGGAACTCGAGAATTTGCACCGGGAGATAAGGTACTCGTACTACTACCTGCATCAAGCTCCAAATTACTCCAAATTACTTGCAAGTGGCAAGGACCCTTTAAAATAATAAAAACAAATATTAGTCATTTGTAAAATATATTCACCCTTTGCTTTATTGAAATCACTACAACTACACATTATATGATGTTTTACCTAGTGAATTGCATTTTTTTTTTTTGTGAAAATGTACAGTAATTTCAAATCAGATGATTACAACACACTCATAAAAGTTGGGACAGTCGGGTGTTCAATCACTCTGAAACATCACCATTTCTTCTAATAACACTAATTAAGCATTTGGGCACTGAAGACACAATTTTGTTAAGTTTAGAAAGTTGAATTTTTCCTTCAGATGCACAATTGTGTGGGGTCTTTGTTGCTTTATGGTGTGCTTCATAATGTGCCACACATTCTCAATTGGAGACAGGACAGGACTGCAGGTGGGCCAATCTAGCATCCACAGTCTCTGCTTACGCAGCCATTCACTTGTTATCCAGTCAGTATGTGGTTTGGTTTTGTCCTGCTGTAAAATGCAGGGACATCCCTGGAAAAGACGTGCTGGATGGCAGTATATGTTACTCCAAATTTGTACATATCTGTCTGCATTAATGGTGCCCTCACATATGTGTGAGTTACCCATGTCATTGGCACTGACACACCCCTGGCACATACAGACACTGGCTTTTGGACCTGATGCTGATAACAGCTTGGATGGTCCTATTCCTCTTTGGCCCGGAGAATACGACAGCTGTGCTTTTCAAAAACTATTTGAAATGTGGTCACAGTTCCACTGTTCTACTTTTCATCTAAGATGAGACCAAGCCCAGAGAAGTCGGCAGCACTTCTAGACAGTGTTGATGTATGGCTTCTGCTTTGCTTAGTAAAGTCTTAACTTGCATCTTGGCGAGTGCTGTCGACTAACAAAGGTTTACTAAAGTAATCCCAAGCAGATGAATGATGTTTTTTTAAGACAGTATCATCTAAGTAATAGGAGTACATGCGCATTCAGAAGTGTTTTTTGTCTTGCCCTTAATGCTCCAAGATTTGACCAGATTCATTGAATCTATATTATGTACTAAATTGCCCAAAATCCTTCCAGTTTCTCTTTGGGGAACATTGTTCTCAAAGTGCTGGATTATTTCTGAAGCATCTGTTGGCAATTTGACAGGTGTTGAATGATCCTTGCTCTTGAAGGACTAGGCTGTTTTTGGAGGCTCCTTATATTCTATGACTGCAACAAGTTAATTTGGGAAATGGAGGAGTGAGGAGGCAACGAAGCAGTGCAGGCAAGATTTGTATTTCTTTCTGCCTCAGGTTCTGGGGTGACTTATGCAGTCTATTCGCTCAATCAGATAACAAAATAATATTTTTCTTGAACAATCAGATAATCACAACATTCAGTAAGCATTGAGTTCATGCTCTCTCTCTCTCTCTCTCTCTCCATCTCTGGTGAGCTTGTGGCTTTTAAGTCTCCCTCCACCACCACTTTAACAAGAGACAGGTGCTAGAGATAATTACAACCCAGGTGACGAGTCGTACAGCTCTCTGTCTCCCGCAGACAGACGCATGGCCACGCTCCCATCACCACAATGACATATGTGCCTCACTTGTTTAACATTTCCTGTTTCACCTCACCTTGTTATTTAACTTGTTGATACGCAAATCTCCCGCACACGGTAGTGGCGTCACTCTGCTTACATTTAATATATAATTTACCGTCTATAAATGTAATTAATGTTAACAAATTCAACATCTTTTCAAATGTCTAAGGGTTCAACATTGATATCCGTTTTCTGTTTCACGATAGCAATGCTCCAGAAACAGCAATTTAGTTATTTGTGCCAGGAGTACAAATGATAACATGCATTATCTAAACAGGAATTCATACCTTTGTTATGAAAACGCGATCGTCAGATGAATCCAGTTCACCACACTTGGGTTAATTGTCCATGACAAGCATTCATTGAAAAGCATCCAATAGCACTTTTTGTCCATAAAAGTGATAAATCTGAGAAATATTGATACATTCTCCACTGTTCACATGAGATCTCACCTGAAAGAATTACCCTTCGTCATCATTCTTCAACAAATTATACAATCTGAGCAGCATTCATGTTGTAAAACTGTATATTATCTTATATATTAGAGTCTCATAAACAAAATAAGCCTGTCTCCAAAGTCTATTTTTAAAAATGGGGCGTTGTTTTATTCATAATAGCCAAGTAGTGCAGTCAGATTTTGTGTCGTCTTGAAAGGCGGAGCCTTCATTTTACTCTGTACACCCTCCTGTGATTTTACAGAGAAAAAAGTTTGCAGGAACATCCGTTTGTGTTAGATCATCTTCAAATTTGAAACATAACTTCTTTAGACTTGTGGTTTTGAGAAAATTATATTTTTGGGTTGTCTTGGTACTTTTATTATTGTTTTCTTAGATTATAAATCATGTTCAGCACAAAATATTTCCATTACTATAAACTTCAGCTTCTCTAACTTTAAAAATTAACAACATATATTAATTCTGAAACTTAGGAAATAAAGAACAAAGTGTCTTATTTCAAAAGATACTCAAACTGTGTCCATTCACCAAAGGGTCCAGTAAATACAACCATTTAAGTTCAGGTATGTCATTTTCATGGTTTGTGCTCAAAAAGGGGGTGTGTATCAACAGGTTAAACTCGTCAAATTGTTATTAGTCTTAAAATGTCTCAACTTTTTTTAAGCGTGTTGTAATCATCTGATTTTAAATTACTGTACATTTAAAAAAAACTATGAAATTCACAAGGTAAAACTTCAAATAATGTGTAGTTGTAGTGCTTTCAATATAGCAAAGGGTGAATATAATTTACAAATCACTCCTTGTTTTTATTAGCATGTCACGATTCCCCGTTGTCTGCTCTGTGTTTCTCCCTGTCACCTGTCCCGAACTACACTTCCCATAATCCCCAGCCCTCATCACTTCCAGTGTCATTGTTCTCACCTGTTTGTAATTTAATCATCATCCCTGTGTATTTAAGCCCTGTTGTTTGTTCATTCGTTGTCGGTCGTTGTATGTTATGGTTGTCTTTGACTGTGTTCCTGCCGTACCCCTCGTCAATGTTTCTCATGTTTATATTTTGTTATCCCCTCGTGGATGTTTTGTTTGTTCCCTGTGTTTTGATTTAATCTGTGTTTTCTTGCTTATTTAATAAATGCTGCATTTAGATCTTCACTCCTCGTCTGAATCCTAACAAGCATTTTTCATACCATCCAAACTTTTTGGGAATTGGGGTTGAAGTAGTACTGTATACTACATTATTGTCACATACCCTTATCATGTTGTATGTGAGTGGTGTCCATATGATCTTGATAATAAATATTTTTTTTATATATTTGATTCAATTTAGTGTTAAATTGTTAACTTTTTGCAGTGAGATTAAGTGATTTCAAAAAGGAGATGTTAAAAATGATGTCATCAGTAATTAGTTCCTGTTTTTTTGTCTCACTGGAAATGAAGGGTCAGGTTGAGAGCTTTGCATTGTGAAGTACAGATCCCACTGCAGAACGGATTGTTGTATACAGCACGTTTTGGCAAATGTAGTAGTTCATCCAGGTATTCTATGCCTACAGAAAATGTGCATATTGTGCACATTATATGTACTTACTATTGTATACTGTACTGTACAGTATACTGTTCTGCAGAAATAGTAAGAGCAGTATGCTAGTATTCTATTTCGATCATAGCCTCCATTTTACTAAGTTTATGGATCGAGTATGAGGGAGAGATATAGTATGGGTACCATATGTAAGATCATTTCCCCCCCCAGTAACGTAATAAATTTGGACCATCTCTCCATCTCATTCCTGTTCGCTTGTAAAACTAAACCTTTTTGAATTTTAATATGCAAAACATTTATAATAAATTACACATTTTCAATAATATGCAACTAATATAATGTGGTATTGAATGACAAATTATATTTCTCATCCAAATCTCACAAAACTAAACCACCTGACTGCACACCTACAACAATCTCTGCTTTACAGTGTTTGTGTTGGTGGTTTGTTTTGCTTTGTTCTCTTGTGTATTTCAGTGGGAGTTTAAACAGCTTTTTTCAGGTTTATTTACTTTTTTTGACAGGCCTGGCTAACAGAGGTAGAGTTTTATTCAAATGGAGTAATTTGATGAACAAACACAGGAATGCGATATCTACAAATTGGCTTTTTGATTTTGTCCAGAAGATTAGGTTTCTTTACCTATATAGTCATAAAACAAATAACCTACAGTAAAATAGATCCTGTCTGTATGTATGTAGGAGCTGCTTTGAACTCCTGAAGAAGGTTTATGTCGCATCCCACAGCACTGCACATTGAAGGTATATGGAATATTGGTCACAAACATGGCGGCAAGGTCATCCAGTGACACGTGAAACAGGTCAATATCAAATAAAAAAAAAGTTTTGTTCATGGTTTTCCAGTACAAGGACATGCATAAAGTGTCATTATTTTTGTTGATGATGTCAACAAAAAAATGTACAGGAATTGTCTCTCCCCCTTTTACAAATTTAAGAGCATATTTACTTATATGAGCCCATTATTATCCCGTTTGTTACCTAATATTACATATTTATACACATATTACACAGAAGGAAACATTATCATGGTTTGGTCAGTGTGCTAGTCTTCATATGAAACTATAACATTTTGTCAAAATATAACAGTTTCTTCTACTAATGTAAAATCATGAAACAAATTTGTAAAGGTGATGTGTTTAATTATTAATATTTTAAACTATTTTGGTAAAGGGGCCACATCGGGCTTAAAGTAGTGCATAGGGGGCCACATTGTATTGCTTTTGAGATACAATGTTCTGCATTGATTTGGTATCTGTATCTTTTAAGCCCAGAAAATAGTTGTGTACTCAATTTTCTGAAGTGTATCTGTGACTAATGGGACTACTCAGCAATTGCCCAAAAATTTATAGATTACAAAGATAGATACTTTTCTATCAGGCATTAAAAACTGAATAAAGGCAGAGATTATACATTTATTTTGCCATCTCTACATCCCTGTTAATTTATTATTCATTTTAAATAATAATAATAAAAAAAAAATGTATAGAACTTTTAATGTTTGTCGCAAAGCAGGCAAGTTTACTTGTTTTTTTTCTAAAACTTTACCCATTTACATGCTAAAAGAGGTTAGCCAGATGGTTGCCAGATTGCACAAAATAAGTATAACATTAGGTGGAATATTTCCAATTTGCGCAAGTATAAATCTCAAACTGGGGGTGTTTCGTCTCATATCTGCCAACCCCGAGAATGTTAACTGTTTGTGGATACGCGTTAGGGCCCAATGCAAGTTAACTGAAATATCCAATGAAAAAAAAAAACGCTTTTACGATAAATGAGCCACGGGCCACATTAAACCATGTGGAGGGCCTGATCCAGCCCAACTTGGGCGGCCACCGAAATATCTTCAATGGGCATTGCTCTTTCCCTGCTGTCTGCGACCCAGTCCGAATAGACCAGTTGAGAAACACTGCTTTAACTCACACACACACTCATGTCAGACCCCCTCGACTTGCTTCTCTCAGACATTTTCTCCGCTGCGCATGCGTGCGTGCGTGTGTCGCAAGTTGACGAGTCTGACAGGCAGACAAGGAATAAAGGAGATGTGCACGCGCATGTGAGATTCTCCGTCCAGCTGCATTTTTTTCTAAATACTGTAGATAAGCAAATGTACATGGTATGATAACCGTCAATTTTCAAACCATGGTATACCGTGAAACTGGTATACCACTGCAACCCTAGCAGGAAGGGGTGATCAACACACGGTATGTGCCACGGCGCCATGCCCATCTCGGGACTCCAGTCTGAAGCCTGCGCTGAAGTGGTCTCATATGCATCAACCCAAGTGCCGTGACCGCGTCTGAGGTTTCCATATGCCCCAGGAGCCTCTCGAATTGTTTTAGAGGAACCGCAGTGCCGGGCTTGAAGAGAGTGAAGCACCTGAGCACTGACTGCATGCGCTCGTGCTCCATGCTGAGAAAAGTGATGCTTTGAACCGGGGCGAGCTTGATCTTTTGCCAGTTGACCTGAAGCCCTAGACGGCTCGAGCACATGGTCCCTGTGAGCCAGAATGAGCCAGTCGTCGGGGTAACTGAGTATGCAGATGCCCACTTCCCATAGCGGGGCAAGGGCTGCCTCTGCGGCCTTCGTGAATGACAGCCCTCAGAATTGGGATGATGATGACGAGAGAGGGGGGCGGGTCTTTCCGCCGCAACTTTTAATTTGACTTCTTCACTGAAATTTTTAATGAATCGGACTGAACAGCAAATCGATTTAGACATGTTTTACCCCTTTGGCCAATTTGTTGAAAAGAAACAACTCAAGAGAATTATTTATTCTTGAATCTGACATCACACATTTTTTTTTTATGCAGCCAACTGAAATACAGGACACATGACATAATCATTGATATTGTCTGTCAGGAAATTTTGATCAGAAAAGTTGAAGCTTTTGCAGTATATATTTTAAAAATGGACTCGACTGGTCTCGGGGATAAGTCAGAGTCCACACTTTGAGTCAGAGTCAAGACTGACTCCAAAACACTAACAGAATGAGCAATGATAATGATTGCATTGATTTCTTGTACTTACTTTTAAATATAATCTAAAATGTTCAAATTTTTTTATATTAATTATAACTGATATATATCGTTGTGGTTTGAGTGCAGTGATTGGGAAATTGACCAAATACAGCAAGATGAATTGCAATTGTGTGATATAAAAGCAATTAAATTTATTAAAAAACGTGGTCTCTTCAGATTTGCATTTGGTATATTAGTCCTCTGGCAGTAACCTGAACATTGTGCAGCGCCTTATAAACCTGGAATAATTTGTCCTGATAATCGCCTCGATCAGATACTGTTGTACTGTATGGATATTAAAATGATAGATGTTACACACATAGTGAAGTGTTGTATCAAGCTAAAGAAACAGTTTAAACTGTTGATGTTTACAGACAAGTGCATCTACTGTAAGTTAGCTTAGTTTATTTATAAAAACTTCCAATCGACTATAGACAGAACTATAGGTGAAGATTTGATTACACTACTATTAGGAGCCGGATGTGATGACTCGTGGACTGATAAAGATCTATTCATTCACCAATCAAACTGATAAACTTTTTGTTTTTAACTAACTGGCTCAATGATCTGGTTCTTGAGTTAACAGCTCAATAGAGAGCAAGGTTATCTGTGAATGACAACTTACATTTTGGATTGTTTCTCACACAAAGATCTCATAAGGCTTCAGAAGACTTGGAATAAAGTACATGAGTTGAAAACCCATTTTATGGAGCTTTTATGTTATTTTCTGAATTTGGCAGATGTGCTAACTGTAAACTGTAATTGTATGGAAAAGAGCAGCATGAAAGCTCTTCATTTGTGTTTGGGATGACATGAGGCTGTCACATCGGTAGAATCCAAACGAAGTTAGGTAATTCAAAAGGGCTTTTATTTAAAATGAACTAAATACAAACAAAGACTCTCACAAGGAAGAAAAATAGTAATAAACAGAGAAACATTTAAACTGAGTATTAAACATAAACAAACACAAGACCGACCGAAGATTCTTGAATTGACTGGAAGCGGACACAGAGACCAGGAGAAACAGGAGCCCAGGGCAGAGCTGGCAGAAGACAAGGAGACCCGCGCATGGGGCGAAGCTGGTGGAAGACCCGGAAATCAGCATTGATCAGCAGCCCAAGGCGAAACTGGTAGAATGCCAGGAGATCAGAGATGACCAAGACATCAGGGTGGAACTGGCAGGGACTTGGAGGTAAGGAATCATGTCTGGACAGGGTAACAGGACTAAGAGGAACATACTGGGCAGACTGAGGTTCAGGTGTTGGCAAAGGACCAAGGACTGGAGGAACGATTGCAGATTGAAGAATGGGTCGGTGATAAGGAATGATGGAGACAGAGACAGGATGAGGACAGAGTGGATGGCGGTCATGGAAGGATGGATATGAACTATGGCTGGGGAACAGATAGACCACATGTGTCGGCCACTCATCTCTCTAGCCGCTGCTGAGTCAGTCCCATTTATGTACATCCCTCCATGACTGCCATCCACCCTGCGGCCTCCAAGGGTCAGACTTGACATCCGCTGGCAGAGAGTCAGATTTGGCAGCCGCTAGAGAGATGGGTGGGGCATTGGCAGCTGCCAGGGTAGCTGCAGCTGACTTGGGCCTCTCCTGGGGAGCTGACTCGGGCCCCTCTGGAGAGCTGCATCTGATTCAGATGCAGGGTCCCATCTTTTCCTCCTCCACCTCTTGAGGGTGGTGGGAAGAGCTATTGCAGACTTGGCCTCCTGGTGGTCAGCTGTAGGCTCGGCTGCCTCCTGGCAGTCAGCTGCGGGCACGGGTGTCTCTGGGGAAATGGCAGTAGTCCTCGTTTGATGCTGCTTTGCACACAAAGAACCCGAGATTAGCAGAGATTCTCGGATGTGGAGGCTCATCCCATGAGTAGGACCTCAATCTCACTGAGCTGACAGATATGGTCCACTATGTCCCAAAAGGGTCTGTAGTGGCTTCCTTTTAAATTTTAGCCACTTCCATGTGAATTAATTGGATTACAGAAAATAGCAAGTAAAAATGAAACAATGTAAAGAAATAGCAAGTGTAGGTAAAAAATCTGTCTCCCCATCCCACTCTCCCTTTGCCACATCACTTCCTGTTTAAAACGGTTGCCTACAGGAAAAGAAAAAGCAGGTGCACTGCATCATATCTACCACAGAGGGAGCACAGACAACTAAGTTAAACAAACCATATAATAAAGAAATTGATACATTATCATCCTCATTCTACATATAACTTTATGGGTCCTACATGGTCAAAAAACTAATTCCTCCAGCTCCTCCACACTGAATGGTTTTTACTGACCAGTCAGAAAACGTTGTTTAAGAGGATCTCACCAAAGCACAACCTGTGGGCCTCGTTGACAAGCTCTTGAAAGTAAACTCCAATGGGTCGACCGCTCTGAGGGTAGGTCAGAAAGTTGATGATCTGGGTTGTACTTTTGGAGACAAACTGCTTGCGAACAGGATCTGGGTAAAGGAAAATGCTTGTTGCTGGGTACAATGTTGGACAGATTGTTACTGTCACATAACAGAGGTAGTACCCAAACACAGTGGAGCAATTAAAAAGGGCTTTTTTTTTCAAAATAAAACAAAATACAAACAAAAACTCTCACAAGGGGGAAAAAATGATAATAAATAGAAATAATCAAACGGAGTAATAAACATAAACACAAGTCTTGACTGAAGATCCACAAACTGACTGGAAACAGGAACTAACCAACTCACAGAACTCACAAAACAATTTGGCAAAGACATGAGGGAAGAAGGCACAATATAATAAGTAGAGGGGAAGCACACAAGTATCGGGTGAAACCAGTGAACATGACTGAGGACGCAACAAGGACTGAAACGAGTGAGTGTGATAAGGGGAAATGAAGAAGCCAAGTAGGGAGAACACATGGCAAACACAAACAAAGATCAAACACTGTGCTCAGACAGACAACACACACACCAAAACAGACAGAAAAGAAGGGCAGTCCTGACAGGTTCGTGACAGATTTTTTCATTTTTGGATGAGCTGTTTATTTATAGTTTATATGGTAAATGGTAAAATGGTCTGCACAATATATATTGCCTGTATTTCTATTAAGTATTCGGCACAATCACACGGCTGTGTGTAAATCCCATATTTGTCATACAACTTTTAATGACCTGAACTATTAGTATGTTTTCCATGTTAGTATAGTATTATAAGCTGGGGGCATAAACTTTTGTGTTATGAGATCCTAATGAGCTGAAGGACATCTGAAGGCAAACGCATTCAGCCTCTGTCAGCTCCCTCTCCCTGGCTCCATTATGTGGCTCATTTTGATGTGGCTATAGCATCTAGTGAATTACAATTGGTGTTCTGATGATTACATTGTTGGACAGAGATATGCTCATGGCCCGGTGATCCCAGCAGTAATCAATATCCTTATTCAGCCCCACTTCAACTGCATGTAAAACATTCCCAGCACACACATCTCCCATCTAGCCTAATACTTATTCCCTTAAAGACATCATGGCCCTGCAGCATCACCAGAAGCACCTGCATTTCTATTGTTTAACTGAATTTTTGTTTTGTTTTAATACTTGTTTAAAACATCTGTTTTAACACAGCACATTACTATGTCTTTGTTACAAATATCACAAGCAAATTTTGTGGTAATAAGCGGTAATATTACTAACATAGGGTATTTGGGTAGTTTCTTGACAAGTCCTGTGGCACTCCATCCAAAGCTATTTTACAATTTAGAGATTAAATTAATGTTTGACCTGATAACAAAGGTAATGATCTGTGCTGAAAGTGGGGTGGCAGATACAGTGGTGTAGTGGGGGCTGAAGAGGTTGACATTCTCTTGAATCTGCTGACCCCCATCAGACAGTTTTTGCATGAATTCAAATGTGTTCTTCTTTATCATGATAGCGTGTTGAGTGTGCAACCTCTGCAACAAAGGTTATGGAAACCAGGAGGTGATTGCATTCAATAGTAGTAAGAATGATTTTGAGGTTCTTTACTCCACTGACTGTTAGGTTTAGGGGTCAGGTTTGTGTTAGGATGTATGGTTACTAAAATATTCACTCTTGTTTACCTAGGTTGTGCACCATTTGGAATTGAATGAAGAATTCTAATTCAACTTCATGTCAGGCGTGGCCAATTCAATTGAATTCCAATTCATGAATTTGAAGTCAAATCTGAAATTTTGAATTTTGCACAACCCTACTGTTGTCTGTATTACATAATTGACAACTAGACACACCTAGCTTTTGGCACCACCCATTTCACCCGGACACTGGAACTCACACTGGCTCATATGTTCAACACTTCCAGCTTTGGCCACTGGGGCAGTGGTTCAAATTTTGCTAAGCATAGAGCGAGCTTTCGGCCTACTGTTGTCGAATTTAAATAGTGCGATCAATGCCTCTAGCGCACAGTGCCCATAGCAGTGTGCTGGATTAATTTGAGAATCAATAGGTCTGTCTGCTACTTTCAAACCGCAGTTGAAGTCCTCAGTGATACAAGACCAGAAAACGACCATCTCAATGTTAGAGCAATCTGACATGGTCTTCAGTCTCTTAGTTTTTCATTTATCTGTAATATTGACTCAACTTTGTTCCACAAAATTTTCATTTAGCCCTCATTACGTTAGTCTATAGGATGGCAAATCTGATTGTGCATTGCAAAGTCCTGAAACAAACAAACTGTTGTATATATAGGCCACATGTACAATGATAAGCAGAAATACTGTACTTATTAACTTTTGACCGATTTAGCTTCTCACAAAGTAAACATGAAAATATTGATTAATCAGTAGGACAGGGCTATTCAATTGGCAGCCCACTGATCATTTTGTCTGGCCCTCATTCTAACTTTAATGAAATCTACTAACAATCTGATCATCAGCATTCTCTGCACAGAAAATGAAAACAAACAAAAATGTTTTTGCAGAATTTATCTGAAAATAGTTTTGAAGTCCCATTTAATTGTTCCAGAGTGAAAACTTTATTTTTGATGATATTCTTCTCACCACAATTGTACAGAGCGGTTATCTGAGTTACCATAGACTTTGAACCAGTCAGTTTGAACCAGACTGGCTATTCTCTGTTGACCTCTCTCATAAACAAGTTATTTCCATCTGCAGAGCTGCCAGTCTAGTGACTGTTTTGCAAAAATCCCAGGAGATCAGCAATTACAGAAATACTCAAACCTGTACAAAGTCTGGCACCAACAATCATGTTGGTAATCAGTTAATAACCAGTTAATTGGGGGCCTGGGTAGCTCAGCAAGTAAAGATGCTGACTACCACACCTGGAGTCACAAGTTAGAATCCAGGGCGTGCCAGTTGCCAAGATGGGTAAGGACATGTTGGGTTAACCTCCTCGTGGTCATTATAATGTGGTTCTCACTTTCGGTGGGGCATGTGGTGAGTTGTGCTTGGATGCCCCGGTAACGCACTCAACAAGCCACGTGATCAGATGCACAGATTGACTGTCTCAGACACGGAGACAACTGAGATTTGTCCTCCACCACCCGGATTGAGGGGAGTCACTAAGCCACCACGAGGACCTAGAGTGCATTGGGAATTGGGCATGCCAAACTGGGCAGAAAAGGGGAGAAAATAATAAATAAATAAATAAACGGTTAATTTCGTTCCGGTAATTTTTTTGATAAATGTCTAAATGGCTTCTAACAGTACGTTTTTAGAATTACTCCACTTTCTGTTGTCCAAAAAATTAGGCTTCTCTCTTTTTAGTTGAACATAATGCGTTACTTTGCCTTAATGCATGCTGTGGATGTAGCCTTCAGTGAAATGCTGAAGACCTTTTAGACAACTAAATATAATTACTGCCTATACATGCATGGTTAATCAATTTTACAAGGAAAGATAATTTCTCAGGTGTTTCAAAGTCTTCACTTAAATAGATATGATGCATTAAAACAATAATTTAAATAAATTAATCAAATTATTATTAAATATTCGAAATAATAGTAAGGAGGAGGTGAGAACCAGCTTGACAATATAAATAATATTTTAATGAGAAACTTAAAAAAAAGACACAAACACACACAGACATGCCCGTAAACGATCTCTCTCTCCCGCACCATCTTCCGCAGTCCACCTTTATCCCTCTTGGTGGCTTGATTAGGCTGATAAGGGACCGGGTGTGTAGAATCACCACCCGGCCCCGCCCTCCGCCCTGCCACATACATATAAAAAATGGTTATATTAAAACATTTAATAATGCCCATAAAATTAAAAAAAAAAATACTTTTCAATCCTCCTGCTGTGTCCAGGTGTAGCCTACTTCCCTAAAATGAAGATACACTTTTTTATGACAAACCCTCCTTGAGATGACGTGTTGTTCTTTTCACATTATATTTAGAATAGAAAATAGGTGAATAGAGACTTCTCCCCTCACTTGTGTTGTATTTTCAGCTTTTTTGCCATTGAAATGCAAGTGCCGGCTTTACAGGTAACATACAGAGGTTGCACTACAAATACTGTATGTAACGGACTGAGTTGTACAATTACCATTGTCTATTTCATCTGTCATATTTTATTTTAAATATCCCTAATACGTAGCATATTTAATTTTGTATCAATCTAGTCAACCTTTTCAGTTAGAAATTGCTTGCATAGTAATATGAGTCTGATAAAACATTTGTTCTATTTATGTAATAATTTGCAGAGTTGGGGAAAATACTTTTAAAGGTGTACTTACGTTATTCATGTTTCTGGATGAGAGTGGCAGAGCACATGTGGTGATCTCTTTCCCCCACAGACATACAGCACGTGTGGTCGAGAGAGAGAGAGAGAGAGAGAGAAAGTACTTTGAAAGAGTGCGCACTGCTGCTCTCAGACAGAATGATCACATGTAAGGACGTATATGTGTGAAAACTGATGCCCAGTTTCAAATACACAGAAAGTTTGATAGTACTAACTGTATAGAGCACATCAATATGAAGACAAAGCCAAATCCCAGACATTTAGAGGCAATCTTGAAATCCTGGCCAGATGCTTTTTTCAGGAATGAAAAAGAGGACATGTCTGGGAAAAAGAGTATGTATGGTCACCCTATGTTATGTTATTTGTTTCCTTGTTTGTTTGTCATTGCATCACAAATGCCATGGACTCAGCTGGACTCGGAAAAAAATCCAGAGTCCTAAAGGATCGAGTCCAAGTCAAGTCTGAGTAAAAATGCATCCGAGTCAGTGACAAGTCCAAGTACATTAAAATTGGACTTGTGACTCGGACTTGAGTCCAAACTCGAGTACCCCAACTCTACCATTTGCTGAAGCAGTTCTGGAAGATATCTTCCCAAAAATATCTGACCTCAGAACTTCATGCTCTGTGGCTGTTTACAGAAAAAAACATCTACAGGCTAGCATTGACAAGTTCTTTGCTGGAGGCAGTGACCAGAGATTCAAGCATATGCTGATGGTCTAAAACAGACAACATTTATGCAAAAGCTGGTTGATTACATTGAACCGATTAAAATGCTTTTCAAGGTTTCCCTGCTGTGAAGAGCTGCATAATTATCAAGAACAATCTTGTAATGGATGCAAATTTGGCAGGGACGGAGCACTTCCCCCTGAGCAATTGTCTGCCCGACCGTGAGCGTTTAGAAGGAGCAGGACACCACACCGGTGCTTATACGAGCATGAATAGGCTGCCCTTTGAACGTGCACAATGATATTTCATGGCACCTATTTCAGTTATATCTGACAGGGGGTGTGGGGGGGGTTTAATGTAGAAGCGAAAGTTCCACTGATTCATATGAATCCTTACGATTTCTCCATAAGAGTGTGTTGCAAGGACCAGTCTTCTTCACGAGAGTGCAAGGACTGTTCCATCTAAGCTGCATGTTTGCGTGGCCATGCACTTCTGATGTTGCCTCTGCGCAGATGGAAAAAACCTCAGCGCAGAGGATAGACTCAAGTGTGTGGGAAAACCTAGAGATTTTCCTGAATCAGAGCTAAATGCATGCTGGAGTCCATATGAATGTTAATTATTCCAGTATGGCACTATAGCTTTAAGTGAAATCTTGTTTGTTATCAAGGTGGAAATACACATTATTGAGTTGCAAATCACATACACATGCTGCATATATCATAGAGCGCAAGTGCTATTGGTGAATGCGGAAATGTGGCTGCGCACCCGAAATTTCATGTAAAAATTTCAATTCATGTTCAAACTGTCATTTCAAATGCATTTTTTTGTGTATCCGATCAGAATCCGATCTTCATGATTGACTGTCCTCACTGTGTATTGCAACTGATCAGATCCGATTTGTGTGCTTATCTTCATTTGTACCACACAGGGAAAGGCAGATAATGAAAGAGATGGCTATTTAAAATATACACTGATCAGCCACAACATTAAAACCACCTGCCTAACAGCACCAGCCCACATCTCAGAATAGCATTCTGAGATTATATTCTTCTCACCACAATTGTACAGAGCAGTTATCTGAGTTACCATAGACTTCGAACCAGTCAGTTTGAACCAGTCTGGCTATTCTCTGTTGACCTCTCTCATAAACAATGTATTTCCATCTGCAGAACTGCCACTCACTGGATGTTTTTTGTTTTTGGCACTATTTGTAGTAAATTCTAGCGACTCTTGTGTGAAAATAACAGGAGATCAATAGTTACAGAAATACTCAAACCAGCCCGTCTGGCACAAAAAATCATAAATTCAATTATCTAATCAGCCAATCATGAGGCAGCAGTGCAGTGCATAAAATCAGCCATCAGAATGGGGAACAAATATGATCCCACTTTAGACCGTGGCATAACTGTTGGTGTGAAACTCCTGCTAGCTCATTACATTTTGTGCAAATTTAGAAAGTTTAATTGCATATTGAGCATTTCCATTATGGATTTCTTATGCACAATTTCAAAATGCACATAACAATAGTTGAATGTAAACCCAGCTATTTTTACAAAGATTTGCCTCAGAGAGGCTTTTTATTATTATAAAAAAACAAAATAACCATGAAGAGGTGAAATGGGGAAAGTGCAAAACAGGGACAGATTATGCCGATCCTGTAGAGTAGCGAACAGGGCATGTCATCCAATTTTGGGGAGTGAGGACAAATCCATATTCATGGAAGTTTTCAGGAGCACAAAGGCAGGTGGTTGTCAACTTAAGAGTTTACTGTAGAACACATTAAGTATGCAGTTTACATGAAACATTTTTGGACACAAAAATTGAAAAATATGGCAGCAACTTACTGTCACATTCTTGCTGTCAGCTGTGTTCCATTGAGGAACACTTGGCCTGTACATCAACTCATCATCGTCTCATGTGATATCAAATCTTTTTTTTGCTTTCTCAGTCTTGTTTATGGGCTTATACTAAGTGTCTAAGCTTTTGATTTCAAGAATAAATGTTATAACTTGATTTCATTAACTAGCATGCAAAAGTAAGTGGACTTGATGGAAAGCAATTACTACAGCTAAAAGACTGGCTCGAAAGACTTGAAATGAAGTCTATTCTGTCTGTAGTAATGGGCCAGCTGTAATCAATTCACAATTTACTTCAATTCTTCAATTAAAAAGAAAAAAGTGAAAAGTGTGGAGAGCTGTATATGTAATATGCAATACTAAAGCATCTGACACAGTTACCATTGTTGATTTATCACCTGTGCTTCCAGCATCCCATACAATACAATAGCAACAAAACGAGTACACAATAATCACAATAATGAGTGCTTCACAGGAAAATGGAAATCAGAGTTGATCACGGCAGACTTAATTTTAATGAAAATATAGCTTGGTTATAGATGGTTAGCCTTGAGTCAGACTTTATTAGACAGAAGAATAATCATTGTTGGTTTATGAGAGCTTTCCTCCATAATTAGTTTATTAAAATAATCAGCCGCCAGCCTTTCAGGCAGCTTCATGCAGCCTAGATTAGGATTGTTTTTTTTCTCCCCTTTTCTCCCCAATTTGGAATGCCCAATTCCCAATGTGCTCTAAGTCCTCAATCCGGGTGTCAGAGGATGCATCTTAGTTGCCTCTGCATCTGTGTGATGGAAACAGGACGAGAGGGATTCAAATGCAGAAACAGGTTTAATTGCAGAATTCAAAACACAGAGGGCAAATCCAGAGAAGTGAGGTTAAAACACAGTCCGAAGTCAGAGCCAAAAAGATCAGTCCAATAAACAAATAGGCAGAGCAGGGCAGGGGGAAAAAAACAAATGCTAGAACGAACACTAGTAATTTAATTGTTTGTAGAATTGTAATATCAGACTCGTAATTGTGCTGCTCTGGTACCTTGGTGTGTAAAACAGATGCTCATTTGATATTGCTTAATTGTAATCAGGGTAATTACATTATATCATATATGTACAGTTATTTTATCACATTCAGATTAAAAAAATAAATGAATGAAAAACAGGAACAAATAACAAATCCAATGGACATATAACATCTACAATTTAATATCATTGTAATTTATGCCTAGGAACCATTGGCTCCATTCAATCATATAAACAATAGCACTAGATTGAAAAACAAGGCATATCTGACAGATCACAGGAGTCAGTGGTATCAGAGGTGAGTCTGTCATGGTGAGGGCAGATAAAAGTCCCTTTCTGTCTGTCCTGTCCTGAATTTAATGGAGAAATGTATCATCATACTCTTCATAATGTTGCCATGCTTTCACAGACTTTACCTCTCATCACCATCTCAGCATTCAATCAGCCAATCTAGAAGCAACAGGAAATAACATCCCAAACCACAACCAAAAGGCCAACACATGTGTTGGATTATACATGCAGAAGAATTGCAATGATATGACTTGAATCTAGAGTTTTGAAACTTTGCAGTCCTGGAATTCTTCACTGTCATAAATCAAATGGACCAGGCTACCTGATTGGTCAGAAAGGCCCCTCTGCAAACTGATCTTCCACACCCAGTTAAAGCAGACTTCTCTTTTGTAAGGTTAAAAGTACCATCATATTTGCACAGCTCTAAGACATTTCACCTTAATATTGCCTTGCTAGATAATGCTGAAAATCACTTTGAACTGTGGTAACATTTGTACCTGACAAATGAATGATTATAGACTGATGGAACTCTTTAAAATGTGTGTAGCGATGTGAGAATCACATATAATTGATAAATATAATCTTTAATTCTGTATGATTTATCTCATTCTACTAAGAATGGTAACTATAAGGTTTAACTTGATAAAATGCAATGATGTGTAAAACCAATATGATTTTGTAACCAGAGATTTTCATGTTTTATTACCTACACGTATAACCTCTATAAAAACATGTCATGATTAGTATGTAAACATTTGTTTGTGTATGAAGAAAATCTGATGACATGATTAAATCATGATTTAATGTGCACTATTTTAAGCAGGAAATGTTTAACCCTCTGGGGTCGACGGATGCGCCGGCGCGTCCTGCTGGATATTTTCGTCATTACAGCAGAAACAACTTAAAATACTCCGTCATTTTTGGGTATTCAGATAAGTTTAAGACATCATTAGAGACTATAAAGGGTCTACTTTTATTTGTGTACACTCACAATAACAACACAATCTTGTGCTTTTGTAAAATAAAGAAAATAAAAAGGGTGAGCTTTCAGCAGTCTCTGTGTTCACAAGCATATTTCAGAAACACGTCACAAAAATGAACTGAAACTCCGCAAATTCTTTTCACTCAAACATATATCTAAAGAAAGCTTAAAATGTCTACTTTTAAATAAAACAATTCAAATTTAAAACAAATACTCTCCTGCAATACAATCTGTTTGAAACAAAGCGATGTACAGTTTTTACTAGGCTATCTAATTATCTGTAATGTGATCACTCTCACCAGCAGAGCGCCCCATTCATACGCTAATGTGCTGAGACGATCAATGCAAATGTACACGCCCCCTACTCTGAGGTTGTAAACACTTTTCATTCATTTTTCTGCATGTTTTTAACGATACACAGGAGACTGTGAGGTTTGATTTAAACACATTTCATTCATTTTTCTGCGCGTTTGCAACAATACTCAGACGAGAAAGCTCCAGGATGTTATGGAAGAGTTAACATTTTCCTCAGAAGAAGAGCGGGACTCCGATGAACGTTTGAAGCAGGTATATGTTTTGTATTGTATGCTGTATAATATAAATATGATATGTAATATGATATAAAATTATATGACTGTTTAGATTATATTTTAAATAGCGTTTATGCTGCCTCATTATCATCAACAAAGCTTGTGCTTGCAAATATGTGTTCAGGTTAAATGAGTAAAAGACACTTTAAATATGCCCATATTAGAAAATCACCATCTTATGATTTCTGAAGGATCATGTGACACTGAAGACTGCAGTAATGATGCTGAAAATTCAGCTTTGATCACAAATTGCATTTTACAATATATTTAAATAGAAAACTGTTCTTTTAAATTGTAAAAAGAGTTCAGAATATCAATGATGTTTCTGTATTTTGGATCAAATAAATACAGTCTTGGTGAGCAGAAGAGATTTCTTTTAACGGTAGTGTAGGTCTAAAATTAAGTAATGTCTTTATGTAAAGAAGATATATAGTCAGATTTCTTCTTTTAACTTAAAACTTGATTTTGATCATTAAGTCTCCTCACATTAATTCTCTATTGATAGGCCCAGGGGAGGGTCTTTGTATCCTCAGGTGTGAAACACATCAATATTCAAGATAGTTCACGCCTCATCGCATACAGTATGACCTTTCTAACACTAAAAGTGTCTTACAAAAGTTAAATTACTATATTGTTTTGTATGAATGAGTGATCAGGATGATTTTCACATCATTTTGTAGCAAAAAATCTAGGCTACAAGATCCAGTTCTCAAAAGTCTTTTGGACAAATATTTAGTATGTTATATGACTTTATTTCAGTGACTTAAAATTTTAGTTTTTTCAAAAACCATGCATAAACGTTATTTTCTCAAAAATACAAAACTGTACATACATGTTGCTCACATATTATTGTAGCCCAGTTTGTGCTGAATACAGTGTAATCTTTAGCCATTAATATGTTTTTAATAAACTGAAAAAAGCACAAATGTCAAGGCATGTCAAAACTTCTCCAGGGCCCAAAATACCCTCAGACTCCAGAGGGTTAAGAGTCTGAAACAAAGGACCATAACTCAACTGTCGGAAAAGACAGCCCAGTTGACAAAGTCACTTCTGATTGGCGCAGGACACCTTTGGGGATGCAGACAATTTCAAGTTCAAATAGTTCCAAACAGGAAGAACACTCTCTCTTCATCTTGCCTCTGATCCACCCGGAGAGGCGCGGCGTCGTCCGATAGAGGGTGGAGGAGTGGCCGAGGAACAAGCTACAGCGTATCGGAGAACTGGCGAGTAAGAGGTTTTTTTTCATCTCTCTCTCTCTCTCTCTCTCACTGCCGCTCTGTGTTGGCCTTTTCCCTCTCTTTAAAATGTACAGTGTTTTTTGGGGGGGGGGTACTACACTGTTACAGGACGTACCCTCCCAGTTTAATTATTTCTGTTTCCCTCCCCTTGTCCCCTCCCTCGTCCAGGAAGACGGGGATGACCTGCCGGCAGACGGGGCTTAGGGCACGCCCTCCCCCATGGAAAGAGGGGGTGTACATCATGCTGGGGGCTCCCCAGCCTGAGAGAACAAGGGAGGAATGTGGCAGGGTGGAGGGTGGGGCCGGGTCGTGATCCTACACACCCGGTCCCGTATTAGGCTAATCAAGCCTCCGTGAGGGATAAAGGTCGACTGCAGAGGATCGTGCGGGAGAGAGAGATAGTTTACGAACATGTCCGTCATGTGTGTGTTTATGTTTGTGTGCTTCAGGTTGTTTATGTTTGTGTGCTTCAGTTTATTATTAAAATATTATTTATGTTGAAAAGCCGGTTCTTGCCTCCTTTCCATTGACCACTTTACAGTATTGTCAGCAGACTTGACAAGAGTTCATCTTCACTGTACTGATCAGTTATTTCACATTCTGTCACTTTTCACCAACCTGTCTCATGTATATATGTGTATGTATGTTTAGAATAGTAATAAAATGTCATAATCTCATCCCTGTTTCTACAAGATTTCGCTTCAAAGCTGTACCTAAATACAAATTATTTTAAATAAGCCATGAGAATAATACCACTCCAATAAGTGAATTAATCATAATTCACTTATTAAAGCTAATTCCTTACAGTAGAAATTGTGAGCTGATAGAATTAGATGTTGTATTATGTTTTCAATGGTGGAGAATCTATTAAGACAAATAATCTAGTTATTTGTCATGTATCTAATTTATAATGGTTGTCGAATGTGACTAACTCCGTTATACATTTCCTTACCTAATAAGGACAGTTTAATTTAATTCATAGCTCACATATTTCAAGACCCTAAATTCCCTCCTAAATTTAGCATATGTGCAAATTACCCTACATATAATGATGGTAAAATGCATGAAAAATACCCATTTTAAAGGGGTCATGACATGGTTTTTTTTATTGTATTATTATGTTCCCTTAGGTGCAATTATAGTATCAATATATTTTTTTTTAAGAAAAACTTTTAAAATCTAGTGATTTATGACCTTTTCCCACCCTGTTTCTCATCCTCTGATTCAAACAGTCTGTTTTGGGGGCGTTTTCCATTTAAGACTTCAGTGTTAACGCCCACTGTTATGATTGGCTAACGTCAGTGCCTATGTATCAATTATTGACGCTCCCAGCCAGAACAATATGCAAGTAAACTAAGTAAAAACACTGTGATTATTCATAATGAATGAAATTGCGCTTTAAAAAGTAGTTTAAAGTTTAAAATAGATTACTTACAGTTTAGCGTCGTCGTTGTTCCCAGAATAGTCGGCACGGACTTATCTTTGAGCAACAGTTTTCTGGCAAAGCCAGCATCATATTGAGATTTGTTCTCAAAACAGTCATCCTTAAAATGTACAGAACAAACGCTTAAGTTAACACTGCCGTGACTGGGTCAGTCCGCAAAAATAAACTGCATCCATTTTTCCCTGACGCCTGGATCTTTCGGCAGCTTATTCAGAGGTTTTGTTTGACCACAGCCAGGAACAGCACATCTGTGTGGCATCGTAATTTTCCTGTGCACAAGTAGTCTCTGTCAGAGCTCGCTGTCCATCGACTGAACACTTGTGAGGCGACGGCGATACTGAAATGAGCGTAGTCTTGCGCTTAAAGCGTAGTTATCTTGTGCTGGAGGCGGTCATATGCAAACGCTGTTACGTCACTTCTAACCGACACGTCACTTCTAACCATGAATCCAGAACGAGCTGTATTTTGAGCTTGATTAAATAAATGATTCGTTTAGAATGGGGAGGCCGTCTTAAACTATTAAACTTGCAGGACGTTTTAATGATACAAAGACCTCTTATATACCAAAAGATCAAGGCAAATTTGGTTTCTCATGTCATGACCCCTTTAACTGACCCTGTCCACATCTCTAAATTATATATGTAATACCCTACACATGTATATTTTTACATTCCTAAAAACATTTTCTTTATACATTTGTTTTTGGCTTGTTTTCTCAGTAAAAAATATATTAACATCCTTAAAACATAATACATTTAATTGACATAAAATGTACAAAATTGTGTACAAAGAATATGTCTTAAGTGTATTTTTTCACAAAAGATTGTTCTGATTTATGCTTAAAAGAAGAATAAACATTTGCCAATGTGGAGAGTAATATACATTTTATTTAAGATATATCCTCTAAAAGCAAGTTTTATCAGCCTACACAGTTTTGGGTAACACTTTACAATACGGGTGCATTAATAAGCATTAATTCATGCTTAACTAATGCACAGATAATATTGAGTTAATGTATCACCCATGATTATCTAAGCCATTAATTAATGATTGCCACAACTGCAACTGATAAATAGCCTGTCTGATTAATATATTAAATCATATATGAATTGCTATTAATTAAATGTGTCATCATGGATTAATTCCCTAAAACTTATTATATGAACTAATAGTATTAATTACCACAAAGAGCTAAAGCCGTGTATTTGAACTTCCTCCCAATGCGGTTACACTATTTTGCATTAATACATGCTTAGTTACTGCATTATTACTGTAAATCCATGTGTTAATTACAACAGTTACTTAATGATGAGTTAATAGTTATGTGGCTCAACAAGTAAAGTCATAATATAATGATATCTTTGCAACCCATTAGTTAATAATTGATTAAAACTGCTGATACAGCCAAAGTACTGCCTAAAAAGTCATGACTTGAGAACTCATTTATCATTAATGACCATCATTGGACTTTATAAAAGCTGTTTATTTTACATCTGTTTCCATAAACATTGCCTCTCTAAAGAACAAAAAAGAAAAAACAGTGGGCTGTGGAGACAAAAAAAAGAGATATACAAACTATCACATATAAATATGTATATGTGATATTTTGTATATCTCTTTTTTAATTGTGGTAATTAACACATGAATTTGCAGTAATAATGCAGTAATTAAGCATGTTTTAATGCATATTAGTGCACCTGTATTGGGTGGAAGTTCAAATACACGGCTTCAGCTCATTGTGGAAATTAATACATTAATTAACACTATTAGTTTATATAATAAGTTGTTAGGGAATGAATCCATGATTACACATTTAATTAATAGCAATTCATATATTACTTAATATATTGATCAGACAGACACTTTATTTGTTGCTGATGTGGCAATCATTAATGAATGGCTTAGTTAATCATGAGTCACACATTAACTCAATATTATCTGTGCATTAGTTAAGCATGAATTAATACATATTAATGCACCCATATTGTAAAGTGTTACCCAGTTTTGGTTCTTATCTTATTTTTTATTAATGTTTATTTAAAAAAACAGTTCGAGCAAATAATTTTGTTGCTTTGTACGTGATGACTTCAGTAGACATGTCAAAACTTAAAATGCTCAGCACACAAAGGCTTATTGAATGTTGATTACCCATTATCCCTGTGTTCCCTGTGTGAGTGGAGCTATAAAAGACTTCTCCACACATTAGTGAGTGGAGTAAGGCGGTGAGTGAGGTCAGAGAGAGGCAGTGAAGGTGATGGTGAATAGGTAGTGTGGCAGCTCTCAGGCAGCAGAAGAAGCTGCACTGCCACATGGTGGGATGAGCCTCGGGCACTTGTCTCTCTCTACTATTACCCTGAGATTTCCTCCTCCAACCTCATTCAGGCTCTGTCTGCCTAATCCAACCCTGACAGGGTAAAGACAACACATACTCACTCACCTGAATATACATTTAGATACACTGTTCTAAACACTTAATCATTGTGGTTGTCAAAATGAGTGAAACATATCCTTAGTTAATGTGATGAATTACACCTGTGGCTACTCTCTCAGGACAGCTTTGTGAACTTCAGGGAAACAAACATGATCAAATGGGAAGTCAACATGTTGCTACCGAATGTTACAGTATCCTGATATCGCCCCTATTCTTCTGAGATACTGACCCATCAGTGCCATCTCACATAAATTTGTATCAATGCAAAAGTGCATACATTTTACTGCAGCCTGATTAAGACACTGATTATGGTCCTATGGAAACCAATAAATAATCACATTCACCTAATCAAAGATAACGTTATTTGGAGATTGCAATTTTCCTCAAAATTTTCCTGCAATTTTTTCACTAATGGTTAGGGTTAGGATTTGGGTATATGGTTAAAAAAAATATGCAGACCTCTTCTTTTTTTTTCTCCCCAATTTGGAATGCCCAATTCCCAATGCACTCTAAATCCTCATGGTGGCATTGTGACTTGCCTCAATCTGAGTGGCGGAGTACAAATCTCAGTTGCCAGTTAATCCCAGAGACTGTTAATCCATGCATTTTATCACGTGGCTTGTTGAGTACGTTACCTCGGATACATAGCACGTGTGGAGGCTTCATGCTATTCTCCGTGGCATACAAGCACAACTCACCACGCGCCCCACCACGAGAGTGAGAACCACATTATAGCGACCATGAGGAGGTTACCCCATGTGTCTCTACCCTCCCTGGCAACCGGGCCAAATTGGTTGCTTAGGAGATCTGGCTGGAGGCCAACCAGAACACTTTTTAATGGTTTCATTGAACAACTTACTTTAGGTGCCACTTTGTGGACATTTCACCAAGAATATGGAGCTGACAAGTGGAGAAGGGTATTGTAACAGATACACAGACTCGATGGTAGTGTTAAACCTGGAGGTGATGTTTATTAAGGGAATAAGGGGAGCTGGTGAACCTGAGTGCACACCACAGTGCTATGGAGAGGCGATCACAGGAACTTGACGATGGGGTGATGAAGTGAGGAACTTGAACACACCGGGGCGTTGGAGAGGAGAACTACGTGGAACATAGCTGGACTGATGGAGCTCAGAGAGGAGATCACAGGAACTTGACGATGGAGCAGTGGAGTGAGGAGCTTGAACACGCCAGAGCGTTGGAGAGGAGAATTACGTGGAACGTTGCTGGAACGAAGGAGCGAGGAGCTCTGGACGATGGCCATGAAATGTCAAGGAGCGGAAGCAGGTAAGTGAGTCTATGATCGACGTATGAGACCAGACCAAGAGTGAATGGAGAGTGGAGCTTATATACTGTGAGGCAGATTGCTGTGGGAACAGGTTTCAGGTGCGGGTGATTAGTATTCGGGAGAGAGAGAACGTGGAGTGTAAGTGCTGGGAGTGTCAGGCGGAACTGTGACAGGTATAGCTGCAGAAAGAGCTCCAAAAGGGGTGGGAGCTCCAAATTGCCCCTTACCTAACCCTTTACCTAACCCTAACTGTCAGTGGAGGTGTCGCCCCCCTTTTGAAGTTAGCACAACCCCATTTTGGAGATTCTTCCCCCATTTCCAGCCTTCAGCTATACCTACTTGTATAAGTTGCCTTATGTTTAAAAACCCTTCCAGCTTCAGCCACTGGGAGCAGTTCAAAATTTCGGTAAGGACAGACCAATTTCAACTGAAGACAGTGTGGCCTAATGTTGCCAAAATCACAATGAAATCAGTCTGGGCGAACTGACTTCAAACATCCTTTAAAAACCTTGGGAGCACATATTTAAAAAACTGGCTAAGTAAAGTGTAGTTGCAAGAAAAGGAGAAGCTTGTTTGCAGTGTAGCGTATGAAGGATAATCATTAACCCATCAGATTTATGAATACAAAGAACCCCTGTAAGATCACTGAAATGGCACCAGCTAGTCTGTTGAGTACAATGCGCTATTGACAGAGAGACACTCCAGCTATGGACAGAGAATCCTCGTGGTGCTTTCTAAAAACCCCCGCACATGTGACACCCCAAATCCTCGTGTATTACCATGTGAGAAAAGACATGTGAAATTTGACAAAATGTGTGTCTTTCATGTAAAACCCAGAAATGCTTATTTTTAAAGAAATATGTTTAAAAAAAATGTGTTTAATGTACTTGTGTATTTCTGATGTTAGATCAAACTAGTAAGACTGTTAAGTTGTGTAGTAAAACTCTGAGGCCTTATATTTAATAGCCTAAGAGTGTATATCCACTTTTAAGTGTACTAAATACACGTTTCAAATTAAACCTTACGACTTGTCCTAGCTGAATATAAATATAAGATTACCTTAGAATTGTATTCTGCTATGTTTTACCATCTTTTGAGTTACTCGAACCAAAGTCCTGACCCCGAGTCATAGATGATGCAAATGAGCCTTGACGGGACAAAGGAACCATCTCACGCCCAAAATAAAGGAATGTTAGAATGTTAGAGAGTGCTGACTCTCACTTAATTCTTACTGAGAAGGAGAAATGAACCCCTTTTAATCCTATATATTCTATATATATATATCCATGTGATAAATGTATTGACATGTATCTAATGTTCCATCTCATGATTTTCCTTTATGTTGTTTGGTCTATGTTTTCTTGCAAACTCTAATGGGTTAATGTTTCAGACTTTGCATATTATGGTTAACCAAAATCATATGTGTGGCACATTTGGTCTCTATAACTTGGTATTTTGAAGATCGAAATGACTGTGTACATGATATGTCGATAACAACAACATATTAGTATTACAAGAATATTTCCTAGTTTCTTCATTGGCTACCACCCCTCCAGGGTGCACACGCAATGAGCACCCTTAGAACAAAGTGCAATAAACCAAATTCCCGCCTGGAACTTCCACCCTTCTTATTGGTTGAGCCAATGAGAGATGGGACACGTTTTCTAAGGTTATAAATTGCATCCACACTGGCCCTTCGCTCTCTTATCTTCTCCTTCTTCTTGGCTGCTCCCAACTCCCAACTTACTTCATCTCTCCTCCCCTCCCTTGGACTCCCCTGAACATTTCAACTCTCCGGAACTCTGCAACCCTCCGGAACACCCGTCAACTATTCAACAGTTACTCCTAAGACGCTTCGAGCTTCTCGGAACAACCCTTCAACTCTCTCTCCAAGTGAGTTTCAAATCCACGCTCTGGAAACACCGACAGAAAAGCCCATCTCAAGGACGCCACGGAGACGCGACATCCACGCAGCCTTGCTCAGCCACACATAGGTCCATTTTGCAAGTATTATTCCATTGAAATTCAAATGCATCACAGTGTGTAATTTCCTCGCTGGCTCCAAAGGGTTAATTGTTGAAATAAGTTTGCCATACCTCTAATAATTCTTTACTTTCCCTTACTGTGTTTATTTTGCTTATTTTATGTTTATCCTATGTTAAATGTTTGTTTGTTGAGTTCGTGATATATCCTAGTTCCTTGTATTAAACCCAATTATACGCTTGATTGTCTGTGTTTGTTGATCATAAAACAAAGCCTCTTTAATGTGCGATTTTAAGCTACAAGCTGATATTATCAAAGTAAGTTAACGTGCTTTGATGAGTTAGCTTTTAACTAAGAATAAACCTTCAAGAGAATTGATCAGAAATATTTAGCAAAGCGGTTCGCGGGACGAACTTACTGATTGCGGTAGCCTACGGGTCAATTCCATTGAGGGTTTAATTAAATTAATATAGCCTGACTGCATATAATGTATATTCCTAATTAATTATAATTCATTGTGTTTAATTATCTATATATATTTGAAGCAGACTCTTGGACTATATAAGCCCTTTTTGGGGCGTTTTTGTATGTATTGTTATCTGGGTCAAACCGTATGATTAATCATTGATTACGATCATTTAAAATTAATTGTACATTCCCCAAACCTGACCTGGATACTCTACAGCAGATATCCACTTTTTTTATATTTTGTTCACTGTAAAAGTAAAAATGTCCAGCTGCTATTTTTTAGAATTTGACCTTACCTGACCTTACCCTTGAAAATAACTATTTTGGGGTGAACCTATATTCTGTTTAATTAAGTGAAATTTAATAATGTTTTTGACATATTGTGGACACATTTACCACATATGTAACAATATGAAGGTTACCTGTCAAATGTATTTTTTATTAAGTGTATGTAATTACATTCATACATTTGAATTGTGAATTCAGTGTTCAAATACTTTTTAGGGCCACTGTATGCTTAGACAAATAGACACACACATTCCTGTCTCTCATTAACAAATTATAACATTGCATATCTTTATGCAATCTTTGGTTCACACAATGTGCTGTACACATTGTGGCACACTGGATGCAAATCACAATGTCAGCATTGAACTGGACAGAAATGAAAATCTAGAAGTGTTTTGCAATATCACTAATGGTTCAATTTATTTAGCTCTTTCACTTATGTCTGTTATCACTCTTGTGTGGCAAGTTATAGGCTACAACACATGTGAATGTCTTTCAATAATAACAAATGCTACTTGGGTATTCTGTTCACTTCTATTGTTTTTCACATGTGACAACCAGTGTCATGCCACGTTGACTTTTGTCTACATTTTCAAGGTCAGAAACTACAAGAAAAGCTGTCCAAGCTGGATAAAGACAGGACAAAGGAATTCAAAGCACTGACCCCTTGTCTTAATGAATAAGAGATGACAAAAGCATTCATTACTCACTGTGTGCTGTGTTGAGATAGACTCTGACACACTCCCAAACTGTGTAACTCTTGCTATTTTCCTCTGAAAGCTCATGTTTCTGCTTTCTCAAACTTAACCCATAAGACTTTCATAATATCAAAAAATCACGAGACAGTGCTGGAAAACGCCGCCAAACTCCAGTGTCGAAACACTCAGAGGGGCCGTGTCTAATTTATGACTAAAGTTCAATTACATGAAATGTCTCCACTTTGCTACATCAGTATAGATTTAGGTAAAATAAATTGGCTTTGAGACAATTTTTTTTTTAAGACAATTCAAAGCATCTTGTGAGGAATTGTTTTTGGTGCCCAGTGCCTATTAATACTATTTGTATTGTCTTGAGTGCTGTGATAATACATTACCTCTATGAAGTCAGCTTTGTATAATGAAACTGTGTTTCTTTTCTGCCCAAAACACAGTTTAGCTACTTTTGTTTGGCAATAAAGAATCAGCAGATATAAACATAAAAAAATCAATTTGATGTCATCATTTATTGAAGAACAAAGACAAGACCTTGACTTGAAAGAGAATATGACAGTTTTCCAATTTCACATTTGATCTCTTAGCTCAAGTACAAGCTTATCTTATCTTCATACCAAACACTCAAATCCATTACCTGACTATGCAATCTAAAGTTAAAATATGTTTTAGATGCATTATTGGCATTAAAATAATATTTTATAAATGATAATACTCTGATAATTTACTCATCCTTATGCTATCTCAATTTCATTGCGCAACCCAAAAAATATATTTTGATGGAGATATAAAGTGTTTTTGCCCATACAATGCATATAAACGGGGTCCAACACTTTCAAGCACCAAAAGGGACATAAAGGCAGCATAAAGCTAATCATTGCTCAGGTTGTTAAATCCAAATCAAGCAATACGATTAGATTTGTGTGTACACGGAAGTGTTTTAGAGCTTCAAATCATGATTGAGCCAAGAAGACTGCAGATGTCAAGATTTATAGTAAAAGTGTAGTTACAATTTGGTCACCCAAAACATCTTGTATCACTTCAGGAGATGTGGATTAAAACACTCAAGTTCCCCTTCTGTTGCTCTCTCCACGTTGTGTCGGAGAAGCGACACTAGGGGTCTCTCTTGAGCACCGATATTCACCTCTGACCTATTGAAAAGGCCAATGAGAGTTGGCAGTCAGTATTTGCATACCCCACCCCCGCATACGGGTTTAAGCGGGGCAAATACGGAAGTTTAGTCAGAAAATTTCTTCGCAGCCGATGGTCTGTTTGCAGTCTGCTGCAAGAATACACACCCTGAACGTTCCTGTATCTCTGATGATCTGCTTGCTGTTGGATCAGACGGCGCACAACAGCGGCTTTCTCTGTACTTTGCACGGCGTGCATTGTTGCCCCTGAGCGCTTCGACAGCGCAGACACACACACACACACACACTGTGAATTAAAAGAGCAATTTCCTGTAAAAGAGTAATTTCTCTAAAAGAGCAAAACACAGCGGCGTTGAACGTCCTTTTCAGGACGCGTCTTTTTCAAGATGCCCTTCCGCCCCTGTGTTGTTCCTGGATGCGGTAGAGTGCTCTCCGCTTCAGACGGCGAGCCATCCACAAACGCCGCCTCGGTGTGATCGCGGCCCAAACACACGAGACAGCGCCTGTGGATGGCTCATGTTCTCGCTACGTTGCGGTCGCGGCTTGCTTTCAACAGAGAGCAAGCCACCCCAGCTGCACCCCGCATTGCTCCTTCTTCCCACGGGATTGAGGATGATGCGGTTGGCGCTGGGGGCGATTTGGGGGCGGCAGCGGGTGCAGTTTCGCCGGGTAGCCCCCCGCGAACCTCCCGTTCCCCGACACGCTCGCTGGTCCCCGTCTATGCTCGCGGCAATAGCGGCTTGCCTCACGGCCCGGCTGTCTATCCTCCCGAGCCCGAAGCAGATGAGCTCGCCGCTGCATCGGAGAGTGTGATGTCTGATGCCGAGGACTCCCCTGGACTGCCGCCGGGCCAGCAGGCCCAGGCTGAGGCCGACGCTCAGATGTCTGACATGCTTTCCCGGGCCGCCGTGAGTGTGGGGTTGGATTGGAACCCTCCATCCTCCCCACAGCCTTCACGGTTGGATGACTGGTTCCTGGGGGCAGCGCGCCGCCCCCCGGTCCCATTTTTCCCGGAGGTGCATGACGAGCTGACGTCTACGTGGAGAGCCCCGCTCTCCGCTCGTCTAGGTGCCACCCGCTCCACTCTCACCACCCTCGACGGCGGAAAGCGCCACGGATACGGGGCGATTCCCCAGGTCGATAGGGCAGTTGCGTACCATCTATGCCCCGGTAGCCCTACCTCCTGGCGTGGCCGCCCTGTACTCCCATCCAAGCCCTGTAAGACAACATCCTCGCTCAACGCGAAGGCCTACAGTGCGGCTGGATGCGCTGCCTCCGCCCTGCATGCGATGGCCCTCCTGCAAGTCCAACAGGCCAAAGGACTCAGAAGCATGCACGGGGGTGGACCTGATCCTGATGTGCTGCAGGAACTGCGCTCAGCGACCGTCCTCGCCCTGAGAGCGACGAAAGCCACAGCACAGGCACTTGGACAGGCGATGGCCACCCTTGTGGTCCAGGAACGCCATCTCTGGCTCAGTCTGGTCGAGATGCGTGAGGCTGACAAGAACCATTTCCTGGACGCACCGGTCTCCCAGATTGGCCTTTTCAGCGACACCGCCGAGGACTTCGCCCAACTGTTCTCCGCGGTGAAGAAGCAGACGGAGGCCATCTCTCACATCATGCCCCGCCGCACACCTGCCGCTACGGGCCCTGCCCCGTCTGCTCGCTGAGGGCGTCCCCCTGCGGCGAAGAAACCAGCTCCTGCTCCGCCCCAACCCGGGCCCAGCTCTCAGCCCCAGCGTCGAGCACCCCGCAGGCGGCGTACGCCCCCTGTCTCACGAACCCCCTCTAGGACCCGGAAGGCTCCCAAGCGTTCCTGAGACAGCCGACCCAGAGCCGAAGACGTTAGCTCCGGAGGTGGTAAGACCGCTCCGTCCCCCGGTGGAGGGCCGGGAGGAGAATCCTTTGTTTTTTCATTTGCCACACCCCCTGATGGGGGCTGTGGTACCCACATTCTCAATAAAAGAGCTATTTCCTTTGCCTCTGGGTCACCTGGCCCGCAAATGCTGTTCTCACGGCAATCTGCTTTCAGATCACGACAGTCCCGGTACACCGGACGCGGCGATCCCGCCTTCCGCTTGCCCTCGACTGCCCCCCGGCTGGCCGGTTCAGACGAGTCCAGAGGACGCCAACATCAGACCTCCTCAGTCACGAACCTGCCCCCTGCGGGGTGCACGGAGCAAGGTAAGTGCTTTGAGTCTATTCTCAGCACCTCAGCCTCAGGCCGCAACGAAGCCGCCCGACGCTGCATTACCTGTTCCGCCCCGCTGCGAGGCCCCGCCGGGTATGTCCAAAATACTCGTCCCTTTGGTGCCCCTAGCGCAGAGCTGGGAAGCGTGGCTTTTGCTTCCCAACGCATCACGCTGGCTGCACCGGACCATTCGTTTGGCCTCGCTTCATTCAAGCCAGGCACAGTGGTCCCTCTAAAACATTTCCAGAGGCTCCTGGGGCATATGGCGTCCTCCGCGGCGGTCGCGCCGCTGGGGTTGATGCATATGAGACCACTCCAGCACTGGCTCCAGACTCGAGTCCCGAGACAAGCATGGCACCACGGCACGCATCGGGTAAGAATCACCCCTACCTGCCTCAAAACACTCCGACCCTGGACAGACCTCTGCATTTTACGGGCAGGAGTGCCCCTGCAGCAGGTGTCCCGATGCGTTCTGGTCACAACCAACGCCTCCCGGTCCGGGTGGGGTGCCGTGTACAGCGGGCACGCAGCAGTGGGCCGTTGGAAAGGGGCCCCGCTGTGTTGGCACATCAACTGCCTGGAGTTGCTTATCGTCCTTCTTACTCTCAGGAAGTTCCTCCCGTTAGTTCGGGACAAACATATCCTTGTGAGATCGGACAGCACCGCGGTGGTGGCGTACATAAATCGGCAAGGTGGCGTACGCTCCCACCAAATGTCACAACTCGCCCGCAGCCTCCTCCTATGGAGCCAGCAGCGACTCAGGTCGTTGCATGCCACTCACATCCCAGGCAAGCTCAACGTCGTAGCGGACGCGTTATCACGACAACGCCTGCCCGGCGGGGAGTGGAGGCTTCACCCCCAGTCGGTCCAGCTGATTTGGGAACGGTTTGGCAAGGCCCAGGTAGACCTGTTTGCCGCCCAGGAAACCTCCCACTGCCCGCTCTGGTATGCCCTAACAGAGGCTCCCCTCGGGACAGACGCGCTGGCACACAGCTGGCCCTCGGGGCTGCGCAAGTACGCATTTCCCCCAGTGAGCCTTCTTGCACCGGTGCTGTGCAAGGTCAGAGAGGACGAGGAGCAAGTCACATTGGTGGCCCCCTACTGGCCCACTCGGACTTGGTTCTCGGAACTCAGGCTCCTCACGACAGCTCCTCCCTGGCGAATTCCTCTGAGAAAAGACCTCCTCTCTCAGGGACGGGGCACGCTCTGGCACCTGCGCCCAGACATCTGGAACCTCCATGTCTGGTCCCTGGACGGGACGCGGAAGAGCTAGCCGGCTTACCGGCGACCGTTGTGAATACAATTAACCAAGCCAGAGCCCCCTCTACCAGGCACTTTTACGCCCTAAAGTGGCGCTTGTTCGCAGATTGGTGCTCTTCCCAAGCTGAAGACCTGCAGAGATGCGCGATTACGTCAGTGCTTCTGTTCCTACAGGAGAGGCTGGACAGGAGGCTGTCCCCGTCCACCCTCAAGGTGTATGTTGCCGCTATTGCCGCCCACCACGATCCTGTAGACGGCAAATCTCTGGGTAAGCACGACCTGATCCTCAGGTTCCTGAGAGGCGCCCGGAGGTTGAATCCCTCCCGGCCAGGCCTAGTTCCCTCCTGGGATCTCTCGGTAGTCTTGGCAGGACTCCAGAGACCTCCCTTCGAGCCGCTTGAATCAGTTGGACACAGGGCCCTCTCTCTTAAGACGGCCCTGCTGATCGCGCTCACCTCTATCAAGAGGGTCGGGGACCTGCAGGCGTTCTCTGTCAGCGACACTTGCCTGGAGTGCAGTCCGGCAGATACGTCTGTGATCCTAAGACCGTGACCGGGCTATGTGCCCAAGGTTCCTACCACACCGTTCCGAGATCAGGTAGTGAACCTGCAAGCGCTTCCCCGGGAGGAGGCAGACCCAGCCCTTTCGTTGCTATGTCCAGTGTGCGCCCTGTGCATTTACCTGGACCGCACACAGAGCACCAGATGCTCTGAGCAGCTCTTTGTCTGCTTTGGGGGACGGCAGAAAGGGAATGCCATCTCCAAACAGAGGCTTGCCCACTGGGTTGTCGACGCCATCACACTGGCTTATCACACTCAGGCCGTGCCCCTACCCTTGCGGGTCCGAGCTCACTCAACAAGGGGTGTAGCGTCCTCGTGGGCACTGGCCAGGGGCATCTCCCTAGCAGACATCTGCAGAGCCGCGGGTTGGGCAACACCCAACACCTTCGCGAGGTTTTACAACCTCCGCGTTGAGTCGGTTGCGTCTCATGTTTTGTCAGGTCCGAGCGGTAACACATAGACCGACCGGCCGGGTGGATCGCTTGCGCCCAGCGCCCTTTTCCTGACGTCAAGGTAAAGTAGTGCGCCTTCTTCCCAGGGCGCCCCACTCCGAGTCGGGCCCCTGGTCGATTCCTCCCCAGCCCTCCGGGTCCGCGGTTCAGCGGAGGAACTCGCCGACCCAAGCCACTACGGGTACCCTAATGGCTACACTGTACTGGAATAGGTGCTCCACAGGTAAGGCCTCCTGCTCGGACTCCCCCTGTGTGTAACGCCACGGTTCTGTCCCCTTACGAGCGGACCCCCGTGTCTCCCTTAGGCAGTTACAGCTGCCTCGGTCGCCGTGCTGTAGCAACTCCCCCCTTTCAAGGCTTGTGTCTTTCCACATGAGCTCTAAGACAGCCGTGTGACATGTCTACCACTTTTCCTCCCCAAGAAAAAGGGCAGGTGTGGTCTCCGCAGGGTCTGGGATAAGACTCCCTTCCCTATATGCGTGTAAGGGCCCCGGCCGTGATTGCTCTATGCGAGAAACATAGAGAGAAAAGAGGCCCAGCCAGGCTGGCCCGTTCCCATGTTGGCAAACATCGCCTTGTTCCCCTCCCAGGGTAACCAAAAGGATTCCGATGTTCTTATGGGGCATTGGGGAAGGGTTCGTGCAGCCAGGTACGGACGATGCGTGGCACTGGATGGAATCCCTGCCCGCCTCTGTATCGGCGGTTCACGTACACGGTTCAGCGCATGGCAAGATTGGAATGGGTCCCCTAGTGTCGCTTCTCCGACACAACGTGGAGAGAGCGACAGAAGGGGAACGTTTGGTTACGTATGTAACCTCCGTTCCCCGAGGGAGGGAACGACACGTTGTGTCTTTCCTCCGCCATGTCGCTGGCATTTCCGGCTCCTCAGAAAAATCCTTACTAAACTTCCGTATTTGCCCCGCTTAAATACCCGTATGCGGGGGCGGGGTATGCAAATACTGACTGCCAACTGTCATTGGCCCTTTTCAATAGGTCAGAGGTGAATATCGGCGCTCAAGAGAGACCCCTAGTGTCGCTTCTCCGACACAACGTGTTGTTCTCTCCCTCGGGGAACGGAGGTTACATACGTAACCAAACGTTTTATGGAATACCTACTGTACCTTTTGAGCTTGAAAATGTTGCAACCTATTGACTTGCATTGTATGGACAAAAACACCTCATATCTCCATCAAAATACTGTATATTTGTTTGTGTTCTGCAGAAGAAAGTCATACAAGCCAGATACAGTACAAATGTGAGTAAATAATGAGAGAATTGTCCTTTTTGTGTGAACTATTTCTTTAAAGTAAGGAATATTTTACTTTTGTTTTAGAATTAAGCTTGTAAAACTGTTTAGAGAATGTGCATACATTTTTTAAAGAAAGCTATTCAGCAAATGCTATTAAATTGTTTATGGCTCAAATTATGTTACAAATATTAAATATAGGCCTATAGCAATTTAAAACAAAGAAATATGCTGAATAAAATCAGGAAGCTTGAGTCATCCAACCACCAAATAATGGAAGCTATGTGGCTATTTATATATAAAAGATGATTTTTCATTTGTAGGATTATATTTTGTCTTCAGTTCCCCATAGATAATACTATGTTGCTGTCACATTAACAGTAATGAGCATCATGACATACTGTATGAGGATGTGGCATTAGTACATGCTTGCTTACAGGTTTCAAGGAGACCTCTCCTATGAACTCACATTTTTCTAGAATGTTCAGTGATGGGCTTAATCCATTTCACAAATATTACAGAATAATATATGAACACAAAACCATTTAAAAGTTAAATTATTTATTGATTACATTTCCTCTCCCATGAAATCTCTCTTAGAAAATTAATTTTGATGTGGTGATGCCGAGCCAGGGACTGGCTTGATTAGGACTGTTCTCAACAGCGCAATGGCAATTCAAAGAACATTTCTGTTCGGCTATGAAGTGATTTATTTACATTAGCTAAAAGAGGGTGTAGCCTGCGGTCAGATTTAATTCATTAACATCTTGTGAAAAAGCAACTGGAAAATGGCTGGCAATTATGAAATATTTGCCTGTCCTAAGTGTGATCCTCAGTCACCATATAATAGATTCACAATACCGCATTATACATCCAAGTTTTCCAAATTGTTGCTGTTAACCTTGTATGGACCTACCATCTTTTTGCACAGCACAACATGACTGGTTTAGTTGTTATCCATGTAGGCCAATATAAAAAAGGAGGACAATACAATTAATCCAGAGTGATTTTTACAGACTTTTTCCTCACTCTGGAAGTGTATAGTTCTTGAAGGGGGGCAGGGGGCAACCAATAATCCACTCAGCAGTCCAAACTGTCCTCTGTAGTCTTCTGATGTCTGATTTCGTAGCTGCACCAAACCAGACAGTTATTGAAGTGCAGAGGACAGACTCAATGACTGCTGTGTAGAACTGTATCAGCAATACACACACAATACTTTGTTGAATTGAAAAGACATTTTAACTTTAAGCCAAAAAACAAACAAATCAGATGCATTTAACTTCCAAAAACCTTTACGTTGACACCTGCCAGTTTCCATAGTAGTGCAGCATGTTGAATAAAATAAATGCAGAGGTTATTTACACTAAGTTCAAATAGAAACAGATGATTTTTACATTAAGTGCAAATAGCAACAGATGCTATTTATACGAAGTGTGAAAAGCAAGAAAAAGCATCTTCTATGCACTAAATGCAAATAGCATTAGATGCTATTTGCACTCTAGTTAAAATAGTGGCAGATACTATTACACTGCTGTTGAAATACTAACATACAGTATTGGCATCACTGTCTCATTTTTATTGTGTTCATTTAGAGCCCCTCAGACACCCTACACCAACCGCTACCTCTAAACCTAACCATACCTTACAAAAATTAACCATGGTTTTACTACAGTAATAAAAATAAAATGAGTTATAGGGTGGACATTTATTACATTGTCATAAGGGCCTTACTGAAAACCAGAATTAAAGATGTTTTTTAAAGAAGGCAGTTTCTAACAAACATTTTAAATTCTTCACACATTCAGCTAGAGCTGTGTTTAAATACATTTGTTGCCCCAGAGGAGCAGCAGCTTGTTTAGATGCTCTTTCCAGACAACAGGAGGTGGAACACTGAGTGCTGAGGTGTCTCAAACACACTCGTTTCCACAGATGCTCTTTCTGCCCACTGTTAGTAAAAGACTGTCAGTTGAATTACACTCCCTCAGGAGCTGGTTACAGAAGCAACAATATGATACCCTAAAATGGTATAAACAGACATCTCCTTGAGCCTCTCATGTAGAATAGCTATGCTTCCTGTAAGCACATTTATTAGAGTCAATATGGTGAAATACATTATGCTCTTATAATAATGAGGTTTTCATAAGAATCAACAAGCCAGCTTTCCCAGTGTAATCTATATAGTCATGGATAATCATGGAGGAGCTCTAATAGATAAATCCAATAAATTCCAATACTGGATTTACTATTGCGATTGATTAATCAGAAAATCAATATTTTTACCATGCCCTACTAAATATTAAAATACATAATAATAGAAAACATTAATGTTATTTTCATAGGAATTGTCAAATGTGTACCAAAGATGGTGTTTATGTTTCAATGCAAGTCACATGAAGGTCCATGTTTTGAAGGTCCAATTGTTTTAAACCAAACAATTGTATACAGAACAGCTGTATTCAGGCATTCAGTTCTTCTGTCAATGAAACAGGAAAGAGCCAGACATGTGGTGACATCAAAACATGCTCTTGATGGCATTATCTAATATTTTCAAGAGGTTGTTGATTGCTCTATCACAGAAAATGAAAAAGATGACTCACATAATTCATGTGAATATGTGAAGCGTGCTGCGTAGGGTGCTAACAACCAGTGGCGGTTCTAGACCACAGTAACTGGCGGGGGTGGGGGGCAGGCAGGAGCCACTTGTGCTTTTAGGGGGGCACACTTTTAACATGTCTTTTAACCTACTTTCAGGACACTTTTTACCATGTCATGTTTAACTGCAATCTCTAGAAGCAACAATTTAATAAAACAATTTAAAATCAAATGAATGTTTCATGTTAATTTATTTCACAAGTAAAGTCTAGATGTTCAGTGCTCTCACTCTCCAGGTTGCTGTCTGTCTGCTCTCTGCCTCCAGACCTGCTGACTCTCTCCGCAACTAAAATACCTCGCTGATGGGATCTCTGTTCTTCTGGACTTTCTTCTTTCTCTAAGCTTTCATGTATTTCTGACTGTTTTTCACAAGCATCTTCTCTCTTCATTCTTGACTGACCATTATCTTTATTTTTTCTTATTAAAGAAGGACATTTTGTCCTTAGGGTTTTTTCTCTTCATTTTAACTACAAAGGAGAAAAGGATGAAAATGTAAACGAAAGTCTAAATAAGAGAAGCTCACTCAAAAATCCTATCATTATTTACAAGCCATTTAAAACCCATTTGACTCTGTAGATATAATGAAAGGAAACATATATATAATAAAAGCAAATAGTGATTCTGACTGTGATGAACTGTCAGGCTCAAAAAGGGGGCAATAGAAAAAACTCACAAATAATCAATATACAGTATAATCAAGTAATATAAAGTCATATTGATTCCTTTTACTGTGATTTTTTTATATTTTGTCCTTTTTTGAGCATGACAGAAAATCATGAGCTGACACGACATTAGAGTTAGAAAATAACAAGTACATTTTCAATTTTGGTCAAGTTATTCCTAGGGTCTGCTAGTGTTTTTGTGCCCTGGAGAAGTTTTGACATGCCTTGACATTTGTGCTTTTTTCAGTTGCTTAAAAACATATTCATGGCTAAAGTCTTATTACAATGTATTCAGCACAAACTGGGCTACAATAATATGTGAGCAACATGTATGTGCATGTTTGTATTTTTAAGTCAGTGAAATAATCTGCACACCTGAGGACACAAAGAATTGTTTTAATTAAAAGTAGATATTTTAGTTTTCTTTACACATATGTTTCTGTAACGAATGAGGCAGCGAGGAGAGAGGATCTAAATGCAGGCTTCTTTATTTATTAAACAAACACAAAGGAAAAACCCTCGATGGGGAAACAAACAAAAACTAAGAACTCAGGCAGGGAAACACAGATCAGGCTTGATAACATTCAACGACAGACAAGGAGAGAACAAGAAGCAGGGCTTAAATACACAGGGAGTGATGACTAAATGGGACACAGGTGAGAACAATGAACAAAATGGCAGTGATGATGACAGGTGGATACTGTGAAGAGTAGTTCTTTAACAAAATGGCAGTGAGACACAGGGCAGACAACAGAGGAACGTGACATAGCCCCCCCTCAAAGGAGCGGCTTCCAGACGCTCCTCAGAAAAAAAAAAAAAAGAGAATACTCCAAAAAAAAAAACAACAAAAAAAAATCATCCAAGGAGGGGGGTGCAAACACACAGACCAAGGGAGCACAAGGGGCAAACCGACAGATCAAGGGAGCACAAGGGGCAAACCGACAGATCAAGGAGGCACAGGGGCAGACAGGCAGTCCAAGGGGGGCACAAAGGGCAGGCAGGAAGTCCAAGGGGGCACAATGGGCAGGCAAGAAGTCCAAGGGGGCACAGAGGGCAGGCAGGAAGTCCACGGGGGGCACAAGGGGCAGGCAGGAAGTCCAAGGGGGCACAGAGGGCAAGGACAGGTTCAGGTGGTGTGGGAGCTGGCCACAGGGCAAGGATAGGTTCAGGAGGCTTGGAAGTTGGCCACAGGGCAAAGACAGGTTTGGGGAACCTGGGGGGAGGCCACTGGACAGGGACTGGGTCAGGGGGCCTGGGAAGAGACCACAAGACAGGGACCGGGTCAGGGTGCCTGGGAGGAGGCCACAGGACTGGAACAGGGTCAGAAGGCCTGGGAGGAGGCCACAGGACAGGGACTGGGTCAGGAGGCCTAGGAGGAGGCCCCAGGACGGGAACAGGGTCAGGAGGCCTGGGAGGAGGCCACAGGACAGGGGTCAGGTCAGGAGGCCTGGGAGGAGGCCACAGGACAGGGACTGGGTCAGGGGGCCCGGGAGGAGGCCACAGGACAGGGGCCGGGTCAGGAGGCCTGGGAGGAGGCCACAGGTCAGGAACAGGGTCAGGGGCCCTGGGAGGCCCGAGAGCCTGGAGGGGCGGAGCCCTGGAAGGCTCGAGGGGCGGAGCTCTGGAAGGCTCGAGAAGCTTGAGAGGCGGAGCCCTGGGAGGCTCGGGAGGAGGAGCTCTGGAAGACTCGAGAGACTTGGGAGGCGGAGCCCTGGGAGGCTCGGGAGACTTGAGAGGCGGAGCCCTGGGGGGCTCGAGAGGCTTGAGAGGCGGAGCCCTGGGAGGCTCGAGAGGCGAAGCTCTGGAAAGCTTGGAAGGCGGAGCTCTGGAAAGCTCGGAAGGTGGAGCTCTGGAAAGCTCGGTAGGCTCGGAAGGCGGAGCTCTAGGAAGCTCAGAAGGTGGAGCTCTGGAAAGCTCGGAGGGCGGAGCTCTGGAAAGCTCAGGAAGCTCGGAAGGTGGAGCTCTGGAAAGCTCAGGAAGCTCGGAAGGCAGAGCTCTGGAAAGCTCGGAAGGAGGAGCCCTGGGAGGCTCGAGGGGTGCTGGCTCTTGGACGGTCATGGCTAGTGGTGCTGGCTCTTGGACAGTCATGGCTACTGGCACTGGCTCTTGGACGGTCATGGCTACTGGCACTGGGACAGACAAGACCACAGGTGCTGGCTCAGGGACGGTCGAGGCTACAGGTGCTGGCTCAGGGACGGTCGAGGCTACAGGCGTTGGCTCACTGACGTCGGAGGCTACAGGCGCTGGCTGACTGACGTCGGAGGCTACAGGCGCTGGCTCACTGACATCGGAGGCTACAGGCGCTGGCTCACTGGCATCGGAGGCTACAGGCGCTGGCTCACTGACATCGGAGGCTACAGGCGCTGGCTCAGGGACGACCAAGGCGTCAGGCACTGGCTCACTGACTTCTGAGGTGACAGGTACTGGCTCAGTGACCTCTGAGGCGACAGGCTCTGGCTGGATGACCGTGGTATGCACTGGCTTGGGTTCGCTGACCGTGGCTGACGAGGGCTCTGGCTCGCTGACCGTAGCTGACGAGGGCTCTGGCTTGCAGACCAGGGCAGACGAGGACCGGGAGGCAGAAGCCTGTCTTCTCCTCCTCCTCCGGGCGGACGAAGTTGAGCGCGCCGGCTCTGAAGTGAACGAAGTTGGCAGCGTGTAGGTCAGGACGGGCGTGGAGAGACGAATCATGGCGGAGAGGGGAAGTATCCTTGTGGGAGGAGCGGTAGCATCATCCTCCAGAACTTCCACCGTCAGTGGCGATCCGCTGACTCGCAGGGTCTCCTCCACGAAACTGAAGAGTGTCCAGCCACGCTTCGCCGGCGGCAACAGTTCCCTCAGGGACTTGTTCAAGTTACCCCGGAAGAATGCCACCAGAGCATAGTCGGGGAAGTCAGAGATGTTTGCCAGCTTCAGAAACTCGTGGACGTGGTCCTCCAAAGGGCGGTCCCCCTGCTGGAGGCTAAGGAGCCGGTAATTCGCGAATAGGCTGCTAGATCCATGTGTGGTCGTTCGTTCTGTAACGCTTGAGCAGCAAGGCAGACGAGGAGATGCGGATCTAAATGCAGTTTCACTTTATTAAATAAACAAGCAAGAAAAACACAAAGGAACAACCCTCAATGGGGAAAATAGAACTGAAAACTGAAAACTAAACACGATGGAACAAGACAGAGAACTCGGGCAGGGAACACAAACCAGGCTAACAACAAACAACGACAGACAAGGAGAGAACAAGAAGCAGGGCTTAAATACACAGGGAGTGATGGCTAAATGGGACACAGGTGAGAACAATGAACAAAATGGCAGTGATGATGACAGGTGGATAATGGGAAGTGTAGTTCTTTAACAAAATGGCAGTGAGACACAGGGCAGACAACAGAGGAACGTGACAGTTTCATGTGATAAGTATTCGTGGAGTTTTAGTTCATTTTTGTGACGTGTTTCAGAAAGATGCTCACGGAGACTTTCTTTATTTTGTTATTGTGAGTGTACACAAATAAAGGTGGACCATTAATAGTTTCTAATGATGTCTTACACTTATCTTTGTGCACAAAATGACGGAGAATTTTAAGTTGTTTCCGCTGCTATGAGGAAAAAATCCAGCCGTCGACCCCAGAGGGTTAAATCTAAATTCTGGACATCTAACATCTCATTCATTGAGTGATTGACAAATCCTTCATAATAAATAAAAGACTTACCAGATTTTATCTTCACACTTTCGTCTGCTTCACATCACCTTCTAAAAAGGCAAACAATTAATGTAGGCTTATATTTTCAAAAGCAGAAAATTATAAGTTAAATATTACCTTGTTATAAGAGGCTGACTGAAAACTAAATTTCTTTAAGGTGTTACATCTGTTCTCTAGTAGCTGCTGACTCTTTGCTAAATTTGCATTGTCATGATTGCTTCGTATTAGAGATGCACCGATTGACCGGCCAGGGACCGGAATTAGCCGATTTTCCGCATGCTCGGCCCAGACCGGTGATCGGCCGGTCAGCTTCATGTCTTTTCGATTCCAAGCCGGTCCATTTTGTTGCCAGCGGCGCAGGCAATAACGTCACAGCCGCACATAAACGTGTCATTGGCCTGGAAGATCTTCACTGTGAGTGAATACATGAAGTTCGAAATGTGTAATAATTGTTAGGCCAAAGTAAACCGTAGGGGAACCACCACAATAACGTTCGGATCAACAAACCTAATTAGACATTTATAACACCAATACCCAGCTAAAAATGCCCATTTTAAAAAAGAAGCTAAAAAGGGAAAGCGGCTAGAGCTAGCCAGAGCTCATAGCCAGCCACAAGTCAGCAGCCTCTCCTATCATTCCTTGGAATGAGCAGCGAAAAGACCAAAGCAATTACGAGGAAAATTATGGAATTCATGGTCCTGGATGACCAGCTGTTCTCTATAGTTGAGGACTGAGGGATCAGAAATCTGATACATTTCTTCGGGATATGAAATTCAATTCTTCCATCCAGCTGTTGTTAAATGTACATGTATATTTTGTTTTTTTCACCGGAGCACCAGCTGAGTCTTCCTCTCCCATCTACCAGTGATGCTTGATTTAACATCCCGCATATACTGCCTGCGCAGATATCAACAGCGCAAATGGGTTGTAGGTTGCCAGGTTGAGGTCATACATGATTTGTAATTTTTATGATGTGTCGATTGTGTGAGTAGGATGCGTTTCATTCAAGATCTGACAACTGGACACCTTGGAACAATATGTTGATGTGATTATTCATATAACGTGGTTTGGGCCATACAAATTACGGGAGTTTTTTTGGGAGAAATAACAAAACGGGAGACTCCCGGGAAAAACGGGAGTGTTGACAGGTATGCAAGCCGTTCCCGAAGCATTGCTCAGTTTTACAACTGATATTTGTACATCTAACGTAAGTTGAGCGTATTGGACACTTTGGAAATCTTTGGAATTGTTTTGTTAGATGAGTAATAAAGAGAAAAAGGTCCATTTATAAAAATAGTGGACAATGACATCTGTTATATAAAGCAACTTATTTGCAGTTAATTGTTATTTCTACCTCTTTCCAGTCACAGAGCACTTTATTTTGAGATTTGTTTAAGAGAGAGAAGATCCTGTAACTTGTAATGTTTAATAATTTATTTTATTATGAAAATAAAATTTAGCATTGAAGAAATGTAGATTTTGTTTGTATATGTGGTCAATAATAGTTCTTAGAAAGAAAATCGGTATCGGAAGGTTACACTTGCAAAAAATCGGAAATCGAAATCTGCCAAGAAAATTGCAATCGGTGCATCTCTACTTCGTATGTAGTTTTAAAAAGACTAATATAAGCAACAGCGGACAATTGGATAGTTGAATATTATTTCTCACTACGTGAACATAACTGAAATTAAATATTTTTGTTACCTGTATCTTTTTTGGGGAGAAGATGTGAGCCTCCTCTCTGAACTGTACGGTCTCTGCATGCGGTCTGGCATTGAGTAGTTTCCTCTTGACATAAAAGTTACGGCACAATAAATTACTTTATTCTCATTACTGCCACCCACAGGACAAACTACGCATTGCACCCAAAATTGTTTGGTGCCAAACCATTCCAAATTTAGGGGGGCCAGAAGGGGGAGGCAAGCTTGTTGAATTGCCCCCCCCCCCTCCCCCCAGAACCGCCACTGCTAACAACAAGTTATCAGTGCTCTATTACAATAAAATAAAATAAAATAAAACTTTGGCAATATAACCCAAAATTTTCAAGCAAGGGACCATTGTTACTTTAACAATACAGAACATTTGGCCTGAACATTGTGAGTGTACATCCCCTTGCACTCAACCTGGCTGAAGAGTTCAAATCAACACTTAGCTAAAGTGAAGTCTCAGTGTGAAAGCGCTCTCCCAGGTGACTGTGCAGCATCACTAATGGCCTTCTTCGGGGTCCGGCCAGCACAGCCTGTCGATACAATTCCCTTCCGCCTTTTACGGCTGCCAGGTCCCATCTGCAGCCAATCCATGATCTCAGACGAGTGTGCACCTTTAACCAGCCGGTAGCTCTTGCTCGATGGTAACATGTGCTCTCCATCCGGCGATTCCTCTGTCCCCCGCACCTTCTCCCTCCCATCGAGTCCAATGTTTGCTGTGACAGACCCTGGAATGTGTCCCCATGAGTAAAGCTGAACTTTAATGGTTCAGGTAAAGCAAAAGTACTGCTGTCACTCAAGACAGAGCCCTGCAGCATGACTTTACACATTGATAGGTTATTTACTATTCTGTGATTATTTATTCTGGAAGAAACTGTATATTGACACATATCGAGACGGCATACAAAAAGCCGATTCTGCTTTCAAAAATACATTTTACCAAGGTGTCATGCTGTTTTGAATTTAACATGCTGCAAAAAATTGTTAACAGAAATATGGTTTGTGGAATTCAAAGGTCTGACGAGGAGGGGGATAAGGCCGAGCCAGATGCAGCAGCTGTGTGTGGCCCTCTCTCTACCGAATTGCCGCATCTGGCTCGGCCCTCCTTGGATGTGCTGACTCATGGCCTGGCCCTGCCCTCCTCCTCGTCACAAAAGGTTAATTGTATTGTAACTTATGCCCCTTATTTAAATGACACTTTTTTTTTATTTAATCTGAAAAATATGTGCCATTGCCATGGACAATTAAATGTCACCCATCTGATTTTTTTAGTTTCATCATGATGTGAAAGTCAGGTGCTGCAGTCATCTTACTGCTGCCTGAACATGCATGATTAATTCGCTTTAGACAGAGATGACCTTGATCTCATCCCCTCTCTCTCTCTCCCTCTTTCTTTCACTTTGTCCCTTGTACTCTTTCCACACAACATCGCTGCTCCACCACAGATTTACTTCTGATGAATTACACTTTCAAGAGTTTTAAGAGTAAGTCAGGGGAGCTGTTTGTCCCACCATTTCTGAGCAATGCATTTTGCCAAGCAAAATTTGAAAAAACTCACCAAGCATTTGCTCAGTGACAAAGAATAATCTTGAGAAACATTGTCTAGTACACTTTTCACATCACAAGAGAGGAATTGGTACATAGAATTTATGATGATTGTTTGATAATCGACCATTTATTAATGGCAAAGAGATGGCATCCATAGATACCTTTCCACTACGCTTACAGAATTAGTTTTCAAAAGGAACAAATGGTGCATAAAATGGTTTATTGGTTTTGACTCTCATAGTGCCATTTAAATAGTAAGTATTTTCAATCATCCATGAGATTTTAATTACACATTGTTATATTGAATTGATATAACATTGTTTTTAAACAGCTTTCCGAATATGCCCCTTGTCTCCTTTTGATCGAACAAACAGATAGTCCTGCCCCCAACTCACACCATTGGTTCAGTTAATGCTGTTGTGTCGGGGCTGAATGGACCTCTCAATAAAAACTGAGGATTTTTTTTTTTATACGGTAGCATCACAGAGACAGTGTGTACTGTTTTCAAGAAAATGTAAATACGAATGGGATACTTGTAGTTGTCTCTGCATCCTGAGTTGGGAAAGGAGAAAATATTTTTAGACAGAAAAAGTTACAAACTTCAGCTAAAAAACAATCATTTTAAATATTATATAAAATCCATATAGTGTTGACAGAACTCAGATATGCAATATTCAGGGTTGGGAGGGTTACTTTTGAAATGTATTCCACTACAGATTACAGAAAACAAGTTGTAAAATGTAATTTGTAATGTATTCCATTAGATTACTCAAGGTCAGTAACAGATTCTAAATACTTTGGATTACTTCTGCTGCACTGGTAGATTTTTTCACTTGTTTTGACTATAAAAACTCAGCCAGTACAGTAAGATAACTGGCAATATTTGTGATATTAGATTAAATAATAAAACCATTTCAAACAAGCCTAGTACTATATCAAACTTCAATCATGATATTTAGGGCCATGCTCTCAGAATTCAAAATGGTCTTTGGTATGAGTTAAAACAAACTCTTCTGCTTTATATACATTGCACTACAATTAACTTCAGAAACAATGTGAATAGGCATGTTTAAATGTGAAGACTTTATGAGTTTTTTTTCTGTCAGGAAATCAATTTTGATACAATATAATCTGTACATTCGACTCATACGTTCGAATGCTGTTCATAGACTTCAGCTCAGCATTCAACACAATCATTCCTTAGCACCTGATTGAAAGCTGAACCTGCTGGGCCTAGACACCTCCCTCTGCAACTGGATCCTGGACTTCATGACTGGGAGGCCTCAGTCAGTCCGGATCGGTAACAGCATCTCCACTACCACACTGAGCACTGGGGCCCCCCAGGGCTGTGTGCTCAGTCCACTACTGTTCACTCTGCTGACTCACGACTGTGCAGCAATGCACAGCTCGAACCACATCGTCAAGTTCGCCGATGACATGACTGTGGTGGGTCTCATCAGCAAGAACGACGAGTCAGCATATTGAGAGGAGGTGCAGCGGCTAACGGACTGGTGTAGAGCCAACAACCTGTCTCTGAATGTGGACAAAACAAAAGAGCTGGTTGTTGACTTTAGGAGAGCACAGAGTTACCGCTCTCCACTGAACATCGACGGCTCCTCTGTGGAGATCGTCAAGAGCACCAAATTCCTTGGTGTTCACCTGGCAGAGAACCACAGCTGGTCCCTCAACACCAGCTCTATTACAAAGAAAGCCCAGCAGCGTCTCTACTTTCTTCGAAGGCTGAGGAAAGCACATCTCCCAACCCCCATCCTCACTACATTCTATAGAGGGACTATTGAGAGCATCCTGAGCAGCTGCATCACTGCCTGGTTTGGGACTTGCACCATTTCGGACCACAAAGCCCTGCAGAGGGCAGAGGATAGCGAGGACAGCTGAGAAGATCATCGGGGTCTCTCTTCCCTCCATCAAAGACATTTACAAAAAACACTGCATCCGCAAAGCAACCAGCATTGTGGATGACCCCACACACCCCTAACACAAACTTTTCAACCTACCGAAGCATTAGGGCCCTCATGGCCAGACTGTGAAACAGCTTCTTCCCCCAAGCCATCAGACTCCTCAATACTCAGAGACTGGACTGACACACACACACACACACACACACACACACACACACACACACACACACACACACACACACACACACACACACACACACACACACACGTGTCCTAGAGTTGCACTTTAATTATTGTCACTTTATACCTGGCTGCTACCTCAATAACTGCTATGTCCATCTCATAGTATGTTACATTTGGCATTTTTTGAAACTGTCATCTTTTTGCACTACTGTGTACTGGTCGGCGCTGTACTGTCTCTCACTGTGCCTATTGTCCTGTTAATTTTTAGTAATTTATTGTACTGTCCCGTAATTTTTGCACACATTTGCACGTGCACTTTATATAGGTATGTTATTTAGTCTGTGTAGTCTCATGTGGTTCTGTGTTTGTCCTATGTTGTTTTATGTAGCACCATGGTCCTGGAGGAACATTGTCTCTTTTCACTGTACTAACTGTATATGGTTAACACTTGACTTGACTTGACATGAAATGATACAATAGTCAAAAATGGTTTTGTTTATGACCTAAATTAAACCCCAATACTAAACCTAACCATCAGTGGAGTAAAAATGTAAGGTAAAATGCATCCTTCGAATCTCGCTCTTCGATTATTTGATTTCCGAAGCGCCACAGAAAAAAGTAAACACATTTTAATTGATGCAAAAATGTCTGATGGGAGGTGCCGCTTGTCAGTAACTCAGCAATATGGGGTCGATGTCAGGGTACTGAAACATTCAGTAGCAACATTTCAAGTTACCGTGAAATAGTGTTGAACCCAAAGTATGAGCAATGTTAATAGCGATGCTTGCCTAAGCAATGGACAAATGGCAAAAAAGATAAACTGACATAATGGCAATTTTTAAGCAGTACTTGACAGCCTGATTTACTTTATTCAAGGCCACACTGTAGGTATAGGTATCTTTATAACATTTTGAAAGTATTCTCATCAAAAGCTCATACATCATAGGAATATGACATAATCGAAGTATCCAATGGAAATGATGAGAGGTAAAGCATTGGCTCATCCCACTCTGATATATGAAAATGAGACACATTCATCTCTGTCTGTCAGGCATATCAAACGCTCTGGTGAAAATTCTAAGTCTAGTTTTAGAAAAAATTTAAAAGGCAGCAGAACACCAGGCCAGCGTAATCCCACTGGAAAACTTGTCAATCCATCAGAGAGAACTGGATCTGAGTGAGACTCATTTCCCCATTGGACCTATAGAGAGTTTTATTACATAGCTGGTTTAATATATCTGGATTGTCTGGTAGAAATGGGAGGAACTTTGATAGATCCATTGATGTGAGAAACTATGACTTACAATTATTGTAAATAGCATGGATCAAAATAAGATCCACTGAATGAAGATTTAAAGCACAGATGATTAAAGGAATCATTGCATGATTTTTCCTGATTAATCCATCTATAACCTGTATACAGATTGTGAGTACAAGATAAACATCAAGCACCAAAATAAGAACATATAGATTATATATTTAAGAAGTCATATTCAGTGGTTCACAGCTGCTGCTGCTATCATCATTCATCATGTGACTGATTAACCTACACCTGGCAAACCGTAACACCTTTTACATTACAGTAGCTGCAAGCTGGCCAAAATGTGTGTGGATTCTGCTACACTAGTGTAAAAATTTGAGGAACGGCCGTTTCTTCAGTAGGCAACACATCTACTGACGCAAACTTTGATTATAGTCCCAATAAAGTAAAATGTATTATGCAGCCAAGGACAAATTATGAGAAACAGAAATTATTAGTTCACCTCTGGAATTTTATTGTCCGAGTTGTTTGTTTTTTTGTCACGTGACAGCCATATGTGCATAGCATATATCACATGACAAAAACATTTACGACTCGTCCAGAAAACTCGAGAGGTGAACTAATAATTTCTGTTTCCTTTGAAAGCAATTTACTCTCTGAGACTACTAATTCTTCTGAGTCACATAAAAGATTCATTCAACATGAACAAATCATTCATGAATGACCCATAACTACTGTAAATATTAATAGTAATCTCAAATTATAAAAAAATAGTTTACTCAACTTAATCTTAATTTTTACAATTCTTTCCGTTAAAGTTACCGTTACTCTCTAAATCCAAAAGTTGTCATTAATAAAATCATTTAAGTGGTCCTAATTAAGCATTACTTAAAATGTCACATTTTGGAATCATAACTCAAATATATAAGTTCTTTAAACTTTGGCTTCAAGAACTACTAACTCAAAATTGGCAAGTACAAAATTGTGGCTGTGTGGGATACCAATAAACTTGAATAAATGATGTTGTTTTGTCAAAACAAAGGAACTTATGTAGTAAAATAATACTTTTTTTATTTAAAAATGTTATTTAGTTTTAATTCTTAAGACTATTGTTTTTGTTTTGTTGTAGCTGGTTGATAGTTGAGATTTCTGTGAAGTCACCATGAGGGTGATTAGTGTTACCTCTGTTGAACTTGGAGCCTGTTAAATATAAGCTATTATTCTTTACTCAATTGTGCTTTACAAAAGTGCAGATGTATTTGCACTAAGAAGTAGAGTTTAGTGTGCCATATGGCCAACCTAGAGTCTAGTCACGATTCCCTTATTCTGTATAAGACATGTTATAACACAATTAAAAAGTTTTTATCAAAACAATACTTTAATCACAGATGAGTAAAGCTGTAACTAATTCATGTTCCTTAAAAAATTAAGTTCAGTTTACTTGAGCCAAATTAGTATATTTACTTTTACTAGTATATTTATATTTAAAGAATGCAAACTGATTACCTTGAAAATTCTAAGTAAGGTAAACTAATTAGATTTTACAGTGTTGGTTTCAACATATGCAGCGAGGAGGACATTTTGAGTTCTGAAACGTACATTATGTTTTTGTAGTACAATGAACTCTTACATGTAAAAAGATCACAGAAATTGTAATTCCTCATGTCATAACCCCTTTATAAATGAACTTGAATATGAACTATTTTACACCACATGGCTAATGTTATTGGTATAATGAATGTGTGGCCAATGTGAGCTAATGAGATCAATAATATAACTCACATACGAAAGTTGTCAGAATCATACAGCTATCTTACAGCTTTGAAAAGAGAGGCAAACTACAACTTAAGTGCCAGTGGGTATTGTATTTGAGCTTTTTTTCTCAACTAGACACACAAACTATTTTTTTGGGTTATGAATCAGACAGAATGCAATATTTTTTGGACATTTTGGAGATCCATGGGAGGATTACTAGATTCACTCTCATGTACAGGTAGCTGTAGATGGGCATTTTTCAGTATTTCTGTAACTTCTGATCTCCTGGGATTTTCACACACAATAGTCTCTAGAATTTACTCAGAATGGTGCCAAAAACAAAACAAAAAACATCCAGTGAGCAGCAGTTCTGTGGACAGAAATGCCTTGTTGATTAGAGAGTTCAATGGAGAATGGCCAGACAGGTTCGAACTGACAAAGTCTATGGTAACTCAGATAACCGCTCTGTACTATTGTGGTGAGAAGAATATAATTTTACTGTTCTGAGATGCAGGTTGATGCTGTTTTAGCAGCATGAGGGGGACCTACACAATATTAGACAGGTGATTTTAATGTTGTGGCTGATCAGTATATATATATATATATATATATATATATATATATATAAATATAAGATGGTTAATTTCTATCTTCATCTTTAGTGTCAATAGGGAAAATACATTTTAAACTCCCAAGCATTACTTTTTCATATAGAAAAGATTAGAATAGAAGAACAGGGCGCTCTGCAAGAGATGGCATTGCCCCCACAGAGTCCCCCACTTAACATCGAGTCTGGGATTACATGAATAGACAGAAACAATTGAGACAGCTTAAATAGATAGATGAACTGTGGTAAATTCTCCAAGAAGCTTGGTACATCCTATTTGCCAACAACCAGGAGTACCTAGGAGAATTGGGGTTTAAAGGAAAAGGTGGCCACACCAAGTATTGATTTAGCTTTTTTATGTTTACTGGACTTTGTATGATGTTAATTGATAAATGAAAACTATTTATGGCATTATTTTTGAAGACATCCTCACTATGCAACATTTTTCACAAGTGCCTTAAACTTTTGCACAGTACTATATATGTAGATACTTTTTTCTTCAGTCTTTAATTTTCCTGCAAGTTTACCCAGCATGTACCTGCATAGTTTCTATCTATGTCCTTTACGTTACAGTAAACTGATTTATTAATATTCATTACATAGACCTTTACATCACACATCTATTCTACAAGGATTAAATTAAAAGAGAGATAAAAACCAGTAAACCACAATCTAGCCTCAGTTAAATTGTGTCTAAATATCTAAATATATTGACTTGTTGAATTTTTATTCTGTGTGGAGAGCACCACGGCAAAAAACGAATTGTTTTTTTTTTTTTCTCTAAATGCACTCTTCAATCAGCCCTCCCCTGTGGCATCTTAATGCATTATTTACACTGGTGACATCCACTTAATTCTACCTATTATAATGCTTGTATTGTCTCAAGTACTCTGGTTTCTTTATAGTAATGCCCATTCAAGGTCAATTGCTCATGGCATTTAAATGATGAGTGCTGTTGAGTGAAATATGTTCAGTTACAATTTTCAGAAGAAATTTTAAGTAATGTTGTTACTTTCTTTTTTGGTTTTACAATGAACCTGAAACACATATGTGTTGTTCCTACAGAAATTTGTACTCTGTATAAATAAATCTAACATTAGTTTTAAGCCCAAACCTGCATGTGTTCATTTCTTGGTATGTAGCCAGTGGGTTGAAAATAATTTTGGGGTTTTATTCTGATGGTTGTCTGTAAAAACAACAGCAGTCGATGGGGCCGTATATAAAAATAAGGAAATTAAATACAAAAATGAAGTACAAAAATGGAATATGGGACAATGAAATGCTAAAATTAAATACGATAGAGGCTAATGTTAATATAAAAACACAAACGGGGCATTAGCCTACCCACATGCCTCAACACATAATACATGCTTATATCATTCACAGCACCCTATGCACTTGCTCAAACCACTCAAAGGAGCTTATGCATTTAAAACATGCTTAAACACTCACAGTATTTTAAGCATTTAACACACACTGAAATTATTCAAAGCATTTTATGCATTTCTAACCAGGCTTTGTATAACATGTATAACAGTTTAATCAATAAAATTCTCATTACATATATTTTCACATATAACACGCACAGTACTGCCGCCCCCTACACGCATATAATGCAGTCTGCGTAGGGCACCACTCCCTACGGGGGTACCATCTTACTCTAGGAGGGCACCAGAAAGTCAACCGGCTGCCCATACTCGCACATTATACATTATTCAAGGACCCGAAAGCAGTTGTGAAACACAGAGGATCACTTCATGCTCATATCACACGAACCCCTCAAAATTTTTAAGTTACCCAAAGAATTCTCAACTGATGAACTAAGTGGGAGCTCTCTTGCACAATGTATGTTCTATGTATCTATCAAGCACACATAAACTCACAAAACTCTGGTTCTTAAAGGGGTCATGTCCAATTCATGACAAGTTAAATTACATGAAATTTCTCCACTTGGATACACATAAAATATCACTACCTTCATAAGTTTTCAGATCTAAAACAGAAGATAACATTAGTCATGCCACAAGAAAGACCAGAGATATTCCCATGGAATTTTAGATGAGGTTGTAAGAAGGAAAATGATGGAAAAGGTTTTTAAAAAAGCGTGCACCTCTTTGAACCTTCCGAGTAACACCATAAACTCCATTGCAAGAATGTGGAAAGATTACGGCACCAACCAGACACTACAAAGATCTGGACACCCAACCAAACTAAGCACTTGAACATGAAAGGAAATTGTAAAAAAAAGTGAAAGAGCGACAAGATATAACACTGAGATTTTTGGCTGAGATAGGAAAGAAATTGTCTAGATTTCATCGAAACTCTTTAGCACTTCACAGGTTTGGCCTCTTTGGTAAATTAGCCATAAGGAAAGTATTTCTGTAGAAAGGCCAGCCTTAAGTTACACTTGGAGTTTGTAGAAACCATGTATAAAATCCTGAAATGAACTGGAAGAAAATATTCTGATCTAATGAAACTAAAGTTGAGCTTGAGCTTCAGGTATCACACTACTGCCATGAAATGAGTTCCGCATGAAAGGATCCAGAACAGGGGAATGTGAATCGTCATGGTTACTTTTGTAACCTCCATTCCCCAGGGAAGGAACAAGACGTTGTGTCAAATGAAGTAACACAAGGGGGTCTTCCTGGGATGCCAAACGTACCTCTGAACCTGAGAAAAGGTCAATGTCAAGTTGGCAGACAGAATTTGCATGCCCTGCCCCAGATATACGGGTATAAAGGGAAGCGGGCAGCAAGTGCCAGTCAGGATTTTGCACTGAGGAGCCGAAAATAAGGTACGGTCGTTTACAGTGGTAGGTCTAGTGCTGTGGCAGGAGAGACACAATGTCTCATTCCTTCCCTCGGGGAACGGAGGTTACAACAGTAACCATGACGTTCCCCCTTCTGTCACTCACTCGACATTGTATATAATAAAGTGACACAAGGGGTCCCATATAAAAACACCACGCACTGACCATGTTACGTGAACTGTCAAGACAGGTGCAAGCAGGCTACAGCGTGCTAGAGGCACCTGTGTCGGCTGCACGTAGTCCTCCACAACGCCCCCAAAGAGATGTCACATACAGACCTTATGTTCCCCGCACCCCTGAGGGGGGGGAACAGGTGCTACATGACTAGCATGGGAGCAAGCCTGGCAGCCGTGGCTTTCTCTCTAACTTTGTCTCCATAGGACGTGAAGCGGCTGGGGCTATCTTAACGCTATGAAATGAGTCTGGAAGGCTGTCTTTCACAGTCATATTCTTTCAGGGGGAAAAGACCCTGCGGAGGCCACATCCTGCCCAGTCTAGGGGTAGGTAATATGTGGCAAATACACCACGAGGGTTGTGAAGCCGTACATGGGAAATGGCGCAGTGGTAGGTCCAGCCTAATGAGGGGGGACTCTACAAGCACAGTGACCAGGGCAGCGGGGCTGTCCGAGGGAAATGCAGGTCCGCTGACAGGGGGACTGTAATGCGGGAAATACTAAGCCCGTGGAGCTGACTCGTAGTGGGAATTGCTCCGCTGAATTCACAGGCCAGAAGGCTAGGGAGGAGAACATCCAGGGAGCGACGCTTAGTAGCTAACCTGAGCTAGAAGGCGCACTGGATCTACTTGAAGGGCGCTGTGTGCCAGCGGAACACCCGATCGGTTGTGCCGCGTTAACGAGTTCTACCGGCTCGGACCTGACAAAAACACGGGACGAGACCAACTCAACCCTGAGATTGTAAAATATGGCAAAGGTATTGGGAGTTGCCCAGCCCGCTGTTCTGCAGATGTCTGCTAAGGAGGTGCCATGGGCCAGTGCCCACGAGGATGCCACACTTCTCGTAGAGTGTGCTCGAACCTGCAAGGGGGCGGCCATGGCCTGGGTGTGATAGGCTAAAGAAATAGCATCAACGACTCAGTGAGCTAACCTCTGTTTGGAGACGGCATTCCCTATCCGCTGTACTCTAAAGCAGAGAAAGAGCTACTCAGAACATCTAAAGCTCTGCGTGCGGTCCAAATAGATACGCAAAGCACGTACTGGACACATCAACAAAAGGGCTGGGTCTGCCTCCTCCCGGGGATGAGACCTGGTCCCAGAAGGGGGTTGTAGGAACCTTGGGCACGTAGCGCGGTCATGGCCTCAGGATAGGGGCTCGAAAGGGGGTCTCTGGAGGCCCAAGAGGACCACTGAGAAATCCCAGGAGGGGAATAGGCTAGGCCGGGGAGGGTTCAGTCTCCGGACGCCTTTAAGGAACCTGATAATTAAGTCATGCTTACCTAGGCATGATGTGAGAAATTGCCTCCGTCTCCTTCTTTACCGCCGAGAACTGCTGGGCAAAGTCGTCGACGGTGTTGCCGAAGAGGCCAAGCTGGGAGACGGGGGCATTGAGAAAGCGTGCCTTGTCAACGTTGCGCATCTCGACCATGTTCAGCCAGAGGTGATGCTCCTGGACCACGAGGGTGGCCATCGCCCGCCCGAGTGCCTGCGCTGTGACTTTCGTGGGTCTGAGAGCGAGGTCGGTGGCAGAGCACAGTTCCTGCAGTACGACGGTATCAGGACTATCAAGGTGCAGATCTTTAAATGCCTTGGCTTGATGGACCTGCAGGAGAGCCATGGCATGCCGGGCGGAGGCGGCTTGTCCGGTGGCGCTGTAGGCTCTGGAGGGGAGTACCGGGCTGTCCCACCAGGTGGCGGCGTTCTCGGTACACAGGTGGATCGCAACTGCCATATCCACCTGAGGGACTTCCGTGTACCCGTGGGTCGCCCCGCCGTCCAGGGTAGTGAGAGCGGACGAGCAGAGTGGTCAGTTACAGGCAGTATAAAGTGCCCTCCACGACCGCGTCAGCTCGTCATGCACTTCCAGGAAGAATGGTACCGGGGGGGGGGTCATGGCTGTGAGCGGCACCCGGAGCCGAGGTACCAGTTGTCAAGCTGCAAAGGCTGTGGGGAGGACCAAGCCCACGCTCACAGCTGCCCGGCCAAGCATGTCGGCCATCTGCGCGTCCGCCTCAGACTGGTGCGGCCCGAAGGCGACAGTCCAGTTGAGTCTTCTGCGTCTGGACGCTCTCCGATGCAGAGCCGATATCAAGTCTAGGGGCTCAAGGGACAATACCGGCTGGCTGTGAGGTGATCTGCACTCATCCTGAGCTCGGATGGAAGCGAGCAAGCGTGTCGAGGGCGGGTGGTTCGTGGGGATTTACCCAGCGAAACCGAGCCCGTTGTCATCCCCATATCGCCTTCGTCGCCAGCTGGGTCGTCCTCAATCCCGTGGGAAGAAGGAGCGACGTGGGGAGCGGCTGATGTTTCATTCACCTTAAGGAAGGAGAGCAACGCTGCCATGGTCATGTTCTTGCAATGAGTACATGAGCCATCCACGAACGCCGCCTCAGTGTGATCGCTACCCAGGCATACGAGGCAGCATCTGTGGCCGTCGGTCTTGGAGAGAAATCGACTGCATCCAGGAACAACACAGGGGCAGAAAGGCATCTTGAAAAGATGCCTCCTGAAAAGGACGTTCAACACCACTGTGTATTGCTCTTTTGTGAGTGGAAAACTCAAACTCTCTTAGAGAAATCAAACTCTTTTAGGAGGAGAACACTCTTTTAACAGTGAAAAGCGCAGTCGAAGCACCAAGGGGCGTAGACTGCACAGCGTGCAGAGAGAGAATGCCAGCTGGAAAAGCACCGTAGATCCAACAGCAGTGCTTCTCGCTTACAGAGGTGAGTGAAACAGTAGTGAAACTTCAGCTTTCTTGTTGCACAACCGTTTGGCTCCAAAGAAAAATTCTGACTGGCACTTGCTGCCCCGCTTCCCTTTATACCCATATGTCCGGGGCGGGGCATGCAAATTCCGTCTGCCAACTTGACATTGGCCTTTTCTCAGGTTCAGAGGTATGTTTGGCATCCCAGGAAGACCCCTTGTGTCACTTCATTCTATAAAATATTCTAAACGTCAAAATGAATGATGGCATCCATCATGGCAGGCAGTAAGACTCAGATGCCTGAGAGATGGGCATGATGTCTGCTCTTCACCAGCCAGATTCAACCTGCTCAAAGCCACTTTATTCTAACTCTGCGCTAGAAATGAGACCAGTTTACACAGAATGAAATGTGAGATGTGATAAAATAAGACAAGGACACGTGAGGAGTGCCACCCGGGCAATAATGCACAATGATACCTCCTGATCCAACAATACTACCACAAAAATGACAGCCTAAGGCACTGAATTAAAATCCAATTGATGGTGGACTGAAAAGATAGCACAGCACTGTTTTGGCCTTGTTTGATTCTGTGATGTGTTTTCATGAAAATTTTAGACCTTACTCTTTGTAAAGCAAGAAGAAAAATACAACTCCCAGATGTCTAAGGCTACATCCACACTAATACGTTTTCGTTTGAAAACGCATCTTTTTCTCTATATTTGGCCTTCTGTGTACACTGAGATGGCGTTTTTGACAGCAAAAATTGTGCTTTTTGAAAACGCTCTCAAGTGTATACATTTTAAAACATTGTCTTTGCATTGTCGTGTGGACAGGGGAAATGGAGAGATCTGAAAACAACGATGTATTAGTTATCATGTGACGCAGTCACGTGATCCATTCAACCCAAACAATCAAGGTGGAGGCCTATGTTGTAGCGGCGTAATTGTGACTGCTAGTCACTTTGATAGCGTTGTTAAAGATAAATGTAACTTTGTCCAGCCTTCACGTTGCATACCTTCAAAAGCAACAGGAAAAAAAATATTTTGTTTGTTTTTGTTTGTTTTTCTGCTGTCTGGTGATGGAACATGCACGAGGACAATTTCGTTTCAGACTGTACATGGAGCAGCGATTTTTCACATTCGCAGTAATGGCTACTTCACACTACACGTCGGATCATGGTACCATTCGTATTACACATCTGTCTGTCTTGTCACTGAAGTCATAGCGTTTTCAAATTACACGACGAATCCATGACAGGGGTGAACACATTACAAGACATTTTACTATTGACGAATCCCCGAGGACTCTGCCTGGACTCCAAATTATGTTTCACAACAAAAGTACACACGAGAAGTGATACGAGATATGAAAACAATTGCATGATCATATGTTATGCATTTCAGAATATGATGTGTATGTTTTTAATCGCCTCAAGGCATGAAATATTTTATTGGTTACAATATGAAAAAGTACATCTTACTGTAAAATCTATCTGTTTGCTTACCTGACTGTCCAAGAGAATTGGCAATTTCTCTCCAAGTCTTCTCTTTCTCCACGTGGTTGTGGTACAGTTCAGATGAAACATCAAATATGCACTGGTGCTTCTGCCAATGTTCCACTAATTGTTCCTCCATTTTTTCTATCCAATGAGACTTTCTTGATACCGCAAATTCTCTCAAATAGCATCTTTGATAGTTCATACATTGCAATCGTCACTCACGGGAGTGAGCTCTGATTTGCCCATGATTTCAGGCTTTTGTCGGCGATCTCCACAAAACTGTCGGCAAGCGAAAATTGGGCTTAAAACCGTGTAGTGTAAACTCTGCATAAGGAGATTTAACCTTTTTTTTCCTTTTTTCAACCACACAATCAAAAACATCACTCTTTAAATTTGACTTTGTTGCTGAGTAAGGTAATCCAGTCAATAGTAAAAATGAGACTCATAAAATACAGCCGCAAGAACCACTGACATTAGCAGCAAAGTATCCATAGAGTCCCAACATTACTGATCAAATCAAAGTAAAGCACACAACTGCAGGACTTTGGTTTGTGTGGCTCTCAGACTGATTCAAAGATCAAAGATTTAATAGAAATGTCAAGTACACCGCAACACTGACTGCAAGCAAAGGCTGTACCTTACAACACTCAACGAGTTGTGTACTTCTGTCAAATGTTAATAGCTATTCAGGACTTGGCTGCGGCAAAATCCCCTTCATCAGAATGGAAATAGCCTTGCAACTTTTTAATGAGTTTATAGGGGCTTGTTACATATAAATGGATGAGGTAATCAATAACAATGTGTGTTTGTTGAGTCCCACTCAAGATCACTCTCAGCAGAGACATGACTTTTAAAGTAATTTGTATTGTGATGATAAATCCTTCACAGTCATTCTCGATATACACTAGAGCCTGTCCATATATAATATAAATGTACAGATCTATCATGAGTGTCTTCAAATGAGACAACACCACCCCCCCACATTATCTATTCTCTGTTCCAGTGAATAGTATTATATATTGACAGAAGCTAAATATTGACGTCAAGGAACAAACATAAGAATCCACAATTCCTTTAAGACATGCACGATTCAGCTTGCTCTTGCCGGTGTGGAGGCTGTCAAAGCAATGAAAATTTAAATTATGTACTAGTATGAGGGTTAATTGTTTAATGTACATATTTAATGTTATGTGGGCCGCCACAGTCTAGGTAATTAAAGGGAAACACTGCCATTTCTACATTTCTCCAAACTACAAAGTAGGCCTATGTTCAGTTGCAACAATTAGGCCATATGTCCACCAAAGCCTTTTTTGCTAGCTGAAAATGCTAGGCGCTCTTCTGAAAACACCCAGCTAGGAGCACGTAAGAGCGCTTTGGAGGCACACCATTTTTTTGTTTTGGTTGCTATGATACGGAATATCCACGGAAGTAATGTGTTGCAAGTACCTAATTTAGCAGATATTTGTTATCAACAAGTACCTCCAAGCATTATTTTTCATATTAATGTTGTGGTAGTCCGGGAATGTCATCTGGTACAGACATGAATACTCAGAGACCAACAAACTTCTCCTCCATTGTTGTCCAGTCATTTACAAGAAGTATGTGACGGTTGGTCGGTGTGGTATTTGTCCCGCCTCTTCTCCACTGTGACTATTCGACAGTGACGAATAGACGCTTAGCGCTACATCACGCTGCTGGCTTTTTTAAATATGCGGCGTTCCCATTGCAAACAACAACAAAAATATGATGGCCTCAGACTAAGTGCATTCCTTTTACTGAGGTGAAGGGAGCAGGATAATTCTCCTGCTTTTAAAATTAAAATAAGATGAACAGTTAAACTTTCAAATCTGAGCTTGTAAAGGCCCTGGACTATTGTATTGAAATGACAATCAGTTGGCTTGCATACAATTACCAGTAAATTTTGTGTCACAGGAGTAAGAATCGATAATTTACTAGGCTATATCTTAAAGCTTTTGCTAATCAGTATGAGCATGCAAACATTGGACGAAGCATTTATTTGCACATTTTCTTGTGACGGGTGACAGGTCAGCTAACATATCTGATATCCAAATATGATTGACTATTAACCATGAAATGCACATTTGTTTGTTTCATTTGCCTAACAAAGGAACTAGCCTACCGGGGTTCACTCATTTTTCATTAAAGAGGGCATCCCACCAGGGTTGCCACCCATTCCATTAAATAGAGGAACATCCCATATTTAAAGATAAAATTATGCATCCCGTATCGAATCGATATGGGACGTGATTTGTCCCATATTTAAGCTGGTCAGATGGTGTCATGGTGAAATCGTTCCAGATCTCTAATTTAACATTGATTTAAGTTGGAAAATGTGACTAAGGTGGGTAAAGGACTGTCCAAAAAGTCCACAATTGTTGCTAAAACTGTGGATTTCAATAAGAGTCATAAAGTCAAGTACAGGTGAAAGAAGAAAAAAAAAAGATATGTATAAACCAACCAAAATGTATACATAAATTAGATAAAGTAGACAAATAATCGAAAAGATCAAAATAAATATATTTTTAACAAATAAAAGATGTATTTTAAAAGAAGTCAGGAGTCTGGAATGTTTTAATTTCAGCATATAAGAAAGGGTATACCATTTTTATTAATAACACATTTAATGCTAAAACTATGGAGGATGTGGATTTACGCCAATGCCAGACTAGCTTGCATGTTAAGCTAAATGGAGGGCTATTGCCAAAGTTAGTCTGGCTCTATTGGGATGTTTTAAAAGTGGTTTAATTTCACAACAGTGACAAACAATGCCGAAGCTTAGGGCAAACATTATCGTTACCTGGCTGTCACCAATGAAGGCAGGTCAGACAGGAGTGGATGCTGCTCCACAGGGCACTGGATTTCCATGTGTTGACTCTGGTGGCTGTGACAAGGGAAGTCAAAGAGGGGCTGGTGCGGTCTCGCAGAATTAGAGCCCAAATGCAGTTGTCGGGCAAAAAATATGAGAACTGATGCCATTGGCCAAATTTTAAAACATAAAATATCAAATCAGAAAAAGAAATAGGAAAACAAAAAGTCTTGCAAAAAGGGCACTTATCTAATCAGAGGCCAAAAGGGCAGGTGCTTAAGCACCACAGGGGTCTATATGTGAAAGTCAAAGGTGCAAAAGAACACAAGTATTTGTTACTATAAAATTTTGTTTAATTTTTTTGCATGATGTAGACTCTGAATACATAACTGATCTGACTTGTCACATTGATCTGAATTCAACGTTCATTCGAGCCTGCCAAATTGCTTCAGGCATCACTGGCTTTTAAGAAAGCATGTACACTATAGGAATTCGACAGGTTAACCTTTTTAAGCAGATCCCTAAAAGATATTGCGGCTGAGGATTGCTTTAGGACCCAGCGGAGAGCTCTAGTATGAGGCTTGAAAACGGCCATTCCCTCAAACTTACATTTGGAGAAGATGGCTTTCGGCACGTTAGTTGTTCTCTCCCGGATACTATAAGCACAGACAGCGATTGCATTTCTCTGGAAGTTTGCCCATAATAATTCGTATCTCCCTGGCCGAGGGAGAATGCTTTCACTTTTTACTGAAAAGAGTTTGATGTCCATATCAGTAAAGATTCAGAATTATCATCATGAATATTTTCAGCTGCTTGGTGAACAGTTGACAAACGTGTGAGATAACCTGCGCATTGCATTACGCCAACTACTTTGGAGTAACATTTCTGGGATGATCTGATTATTACGGATAGGATTCATTCAGACTGGGGAAACTGTCAAGGTGGGTTATTTCTGTCGCTCGCATGTGTTGCATGAATCTAAAGACTCTCATCAAACTTTTTTTTCCTGACACCCATTTGGCTATTAGCAGTACTTTTATCTAAATTAACACTAAAACTCAGTGCGAAGAGCGCAGCACATACGTAGACAGTTTTCCTTATCATTATAATTAGCTACAGACCATGTTTAGACAGTATTATATCGCACATTCCCTCTGTATACGTCGTGACTTAATTGTATTATTTCATCACACGCGCTCACGGTTCCAGGTGGTGTTGTGTTTGGACATTGCTTTTTCAAACCTTACATTGACCTGAAGTGTTGTGCCTGCAAAGTAAAGTGTTTTGTCTAGTAATAGATTAAATAGAAAAAAAAAATCGGTTGATTTTGATTTTGATTTGATTGCCGTTTTGTCTCAAGACAGTATTTTGTTGCATACACCTGAATCCCCTGTTGCACTTTATCTTGACTGTAGTATTTGGTCATTACTGTATACACTGCTTCAAAAGATAACACTTTCTCATAAAAATTTATTTTATTCAGATTGAGAAAAAAAAAAAAAAAAAGAAAAAGAAAAAAAAAAAACGTTGTCTGACACTTCTGAAACAGACATTTTATTTCCCAATTTGCTGTATTTATTGCATACTCAATTCTCAATGTATTTAGTGTCACCTTTTGAAAGAAAAACTTGGCCATGTACTGTAAAAAAGTAGCCAGAAAATAGTGATATCATTACAGTATTGGCCACCACCATATTGACAATTTACTGTAAGCTTCTTGATTTGGGGAGAACAAGCAATTTATTTCTCTCCAACATTTGATGGTCTTCTCTCAATTCTGTAGAGGTTGAAAATGTTGGATTTCCCATACATAGGAAAGTGATGTATTGTGCAAATATAAAATACTGTAAGAAATATATGTAACCAACAACCTATCTGTTTTCATTTCAAAATTTTATAGCTACATTGTACCAATTTAGATGTGGCAGCACACTGTCCAGATTCCCTAAATCTCATACCATTGTTGATGACACTATCTTTCACAGTAGCATTTACTGTATCTCATCTGATATATTTCTGCATCTTTGTCTTCCTCTACCTCCTCATGCTCTTTGTTGTTGCATGTTTTTTTTAATGTTTTAATGCACAATTGTTTGACTTATAGATTTGAGACAGTGAAGTATTCAATTTTGGTTGATTGTGTTTGCACGGGTGAGATGGGTTTGCAGCACCTGGCTGTCACGTAACGTCCCCCAATGCTCATACAGGTGTCATACGGTCCCCCTGCGAGGACCAGTCGACTGCGGCCAATATATAGGGACCGGCTGGCCCAGCCATGGCCTCTAATCCTTTTTTCTCCACAAAGAAACAAAATTGTTCAGCTGGGGCCCATATAGGGTCCGCGTCGGGGGGTGTCCAGAGGGGAGGGGAGGGGGTTGGTATTTGAATGGAAATAAGTCAGATGGTCTTACCGAGTTTTGTCGGAAATATCTCATGTGGAGAAGTCCCGTGGTAGGTCCTACCCGAGGGGGGAGGAGCTCTAGAAAACATGGTGAAAACATGATTTTTTTTTATAAAAAACTAAACAAAAGAAAAATATTCCACTTGGAGAGCGCTAAGCTGTTAAAGTCTGCATGCAAAGGCATAGATTCCATGGTGGATGGGAGGGATATAATCAAAAGTTCAACCCCCCTTCCCCCCTATGATCAATGGGAACATGTGAATGCTTCACACTGCAACCCCTCCAATTTTCAAGACAAATGTACGCCCTTGTCCGCATGTAATCATAATTGACCCTATTTAATTTGTTAGTGAACATTACAAGACTTATGGTGAGAAATTCATCCGTGCAAGTTAATCCACAGAAAAAAAAAATGTGTCTTCGTAATCTTCAATCAAAATCAGAAAATTAGCTTCACCTCTGGAATGACATTTCTTCTCTGATGATGTCGGTTTGACAGCTTGGGCAGAACATAACCACTCCCCTTCAACCACCAGTCTACGTTGAACTTTGACAGCGAGTAAAAAAGATGCATAACAAACAGAGATGGCGAGGAGGTGTGTTTTAGGTTATGGCTCTCCCAAAACCCTTTTCACAATCCCCCAAATACCCTGGTTGCAGACCCGATGGCTTGATTTTTTGCATTTCGAAGAAGGAGGGATATCAGAGAGGTTGCGGTTGTGTTCAAAGCATTTCACCCGCATGTTGCTTGCTGCATTATCTGCCAGCTATATTTTTAGACAAAGTTTTAGGCTACTGTTCTAAGCAATGCACCCTATTTAAAACCTAAATAAACACTGATTAATGTAATAAAGGTTGCAGCAGTAATAGCAAATAACAATTAGTTTTGAGAAATAAGCATTACCATTAGGAGACATCGAGATGCTATCGAGGGTGAACTTGCTCCTGAGCCTCCACGGCCAGGTCACCGTTAGAACTCTCAGCAGGCTCAAACATATAAGGCTTGATTCCCACGATAAAATTATCCTCTGTGTGGTCCTTGTCCTCCTCTACCTGCTGCAAACAAACTTCTCCACAAGTGATTGTAAACGTGTGTTCAGATCTGCCTCCATTTCTATATGGAATACATCCAATCAATGCCCAGTGGATAAAATCTTCTATTTTTTCTCATTCAATGTTTCGTTTCACTCGGAACTACGTCACAATACTGAAGTCGGTTGCAACTTCTGTTACATGTGTACTTTATGGGTTGCTGCAATTTCAGCACCTGGACAGCTCCTCTTCCATTCCTTAAGCCGATAGAAATCATGAGAAGAAGAAGCCTTTATTTTGTCACACATTATACATTTTGGATATATACAGTGAAAATTCTTTTTTTTTTCACTTTTCCCAGCTAAGCTAGGGTCAGAGTGCAGGGTCAGCCATGATGTGGCACCCCTGGACCAGATAGGGTCAAGGGCCTTACTCAAGGGCCCAACAGCGGCATCTTGGCAGTGCCGGGGTTTGAACCCCGGTCAGTAAACCAGAGCCTTAACCGCTTAGCCTCCACTGACCCAAAGGTCTTTTCCCACTTGAAATCATTAACTCCAGGTTACCCTAAACCTGGTTAAACTGAATCCTGTGTTATCCTGTTTCATGTTTTACGCTGTTCAATGTTCCGATGTTTCACACTGTACATTTGTAAACCCCGGGTTAACGTTCTTATTTGCTCATTTGCGTTTCGATAACAATGATTGGACAATTGCAGCTTGCAACGGACACGTAACCTGTCAATTGAGCTGCTCTGCACTTCTGTGAAATGTTGCCCAGCATATCAGCTATGTTTGTTTTTCATCTTCTGAAATATGCCATGAAAACATGGAATAGTGTCTCTCCATCATGGCGGTTATCGCGTTTGCCATCACTGTTCAACACTTTACTGGATTCCCTCAGACAAAGTCTAAACAGAGCATGAAATTTCAATGATGGTACAAAGCGCATTAATATTTAATGAGGTAAGCACTGATGCTTTATTTGATGGGTTGTCTGTTGCTAAACAACTTTCTGTAGCATTCAAGCACTGCAACGTTTCACACTGTATACCTTTGGCACTGCAACGAGGGGTTAAACCAGCAGATGCGGTGCTAACCCTGCTCTAGAGTGGGGTTTTATAACCCCAGGTAAAAAGTGGTGCTAACCCTCTTTCAATATTACAAGTGTGAAATGTTTCTTTATGCAGGGTTAAAAGCAGGGTTTAGAATGAAGATAACCCAGGGTTAAGCACAGTGTGAAAAGTCCTATGGAGTACTAGATGTTTGAGAGAGAGAGAGAGAGAGAGCGAGAGAGCGAGAGAGCGAGAGAGCGCAGCTCAGTATGGGTTAAGGGAAGAGCGAGAATGATCAAGGCATCAGAAGCATTGACACTGTGAGGGACAACAAGGTTAGTGAAGAGACAACTAAATAAATAGAAGTATTTTAAGCAGTTGTCAGAGGAACCAGAAAGGCTATAAGCAACATAAGTTGTGTGCTGTGAGTGTCTACTGACTTAAAAACACTTTGGTATGCTTCAGTTGCCTGGGGAGTAAAACACAAGTGGACACAAGGGGGTGTTTTCAGAGTCTCAGGAAATACGTAGGCATGGAAAAATACCCATGCCAGCACTACACTCTCTCTGGACATATGGGACACTTGTAAAACATTCATGGTCTTTTTCATAGCAAAAGCTCTCTTGTATTCCTGCTGTTGGAATACTGACATTTAAAAGAAAAACATATCACTCACTGACCAATAAAGGGAAAAAAGGAAAATAAAAGGAAAGAGAAATTATAATTCTGAATCTTTCAGGTGAAATTCACCACTCTTAAAGGATTAGTTCACCCACAGTGTAGTAATTCTCATAATTTACTCCCTCATGCCGTCTCAAACTTAAATTACTTTCTTTCTTTTGCGGAACACAAACTAAGATATTTTAATGTATGAGGTGTTTTTGGCCATACAAGTCAATTGAGTCCAAAAGTACCATGCTCCAAAAACACATAAAGACAACATGAAAGTAATCAATTTGACTCTAGTGGTTTAGTCCACTAAAGTAAATGAAGAAAGGGCAATATTGTGAGATACTAGATAGCGAGGACTGAAAATCAAACTCAAAATATTTTTACGTATGCAGCTTAATACAGTGGTGGCAAGTCAACCAATGTTCACCATTATTTGTGATGAGTTGGCTCTTCCACTGTCTCCATTCATCTCTTGAAAATTCCAGGAAGCTCTCATTCATCTGGTATCTCACTCAGATGTTTTAATTTCCTCTCTAATGCAAGGCTGATAAGCTCACACTTCTCAAATTCCTAGTGTTAAGTGCATGGAAAAAAGTCTCTCCCATCTGTGCTGTAACCCAATCATAGAACTGAGATACTGAAGCTTTATCTGGATTAGGAGTGCGATAAAACACTTGCGTGATATCAGACTACACCTTATCTTTCCATTTATCCATGACTGCCGCCTTTAACTTATAGCCTGATCTTGTTCTTTACAGCAGCCTCTAGTTTAATACCATTACTGACATTTTTTATGAAACCCATGATGCTGAAACCCGGCTATGCAGTATCTTATTAATCACATCCTGCCCTGTGCCATGGGCTGAACGTTGTAATTGGCTCCTTGTTAGACACCAGCATGATTGACGCAGCATATTTACAGGATTCTCTGTCTCATCTATCATGGCTCGTCCCCCAATTTGAGGGGGCATGGATCTAATCAAGTCAACCATTCATTCCCCTCCATCAAGGAATCCTCATTTTGATAGATATAATGGAAATTAATATGGAGGAATGCATTCTGAGACCTGTATATTATTTTATACTGTATGGCCATGCGTGTGCATGTTAAAGGATGTTTTATTCAACATGATTACTTGGAAAATCTCAAAGTTTTTCCTTTTTTTTTTCCCTTCCTCAATCGGCCACCAATTCCAAAGAAGCATCACCATGTGGCAACTGTGCCCTGAAAATCGCCTGTGCTGTGCCCTTTTGAACATCAGCTACCAAAATACTGCATTTGCATAGATTTGAAAGAGTTCTGTTTGGTCTTAGGGTTAGGTTTATTTCAATGGAATATTCTGGGTTTAATACAAGTTCAAATTGACTCATTCCTCATGTTCTTTAAAAAAAAAAGCAAAAATCGATGGCCTGGGTATCTCAGTGGTAAATATGCTGGCTGCCACCCCTGGAGATTGCTTGTTCGTGGTCGCTATAATGTGGTTGGGGCTCGTGGTGAGTTGAGCGTGGATGCCACGGTGGATGACGTGAAGCCTCCACACACACTATATCTCCATGGCGATGCGCTCAACAAGCCACATGATAAGATGCGCGGGTGGATGGTCTCAGACGTGGAGGCAGCTGGGATTCGTCCTCCGCCACCCAGATGGGACGAGTCATTACGTGACCACAAGGACTTAAGCGCATTGGGAATTGGGCACTTCCATTGTAAGTACCTCAATGTTACAGATTTATGCATTTTTTTTAAGAAAAGAAGGGAGTTTTTTTTTTGGGATAATCAACATTATGCTTCAAATGCTATGATTTATTGTGAAGCTGCAATATGTAACTTTGTACTCTCTAGCGACATCCGTCGTTGAAATTTTAAATTGCAAGCAATTTGTGGAAGGATACATTACGTCCGTCTTGTTCTGGCACTGATCTTCTGGTGGATAAATCTCATGATTTTAGCTAACCTGGACATCACCTGTGTGTGATCAAGACTGGAGATGGAGTCATAACATGCTATTTTCATGTTGGTATTATGTTATACGATTAAACATTTGAAACGGAAATATTACTTGCTTTGATGAAGATAACCAACAATCTTGTTTACATATTTGAATTGATTTTACTCTTAAATCACTTTTCTGACACTATAGTCAAAGCACTTTTAAATAGAGAACAGGAAACTCTCCTCAGCCACCACCAGTATTACCTTAATATGATTATTCAAGTGTTTTATCTACCATTAAAGTTTGAATTGTACTACAATTTTCATGATATGGCTGATACGAGTTCAATAGAAGACTTTATTATTTTCTACTATATAGTCCAGCCTCAGTTACTACAGTAGCATGTCTATGCAATGTAATCAATAACACTGTAAACCTAAAAAATGAAACGAGAATTCAGTAATAATGGGGATAAAATATACTTTATGAAATGTAAAAATAATATGCTTAAATATGCAATGTAACAATTACAAGTCATCCATATTAAACATGTCACAGTAATTTCACCGGACAATGAAGATACATCGCGATAGGTTAACACACGAGTGATTCAATTTATAAAAGCATAACAAGCAATAAAAGCTTAAACAACCCTACCAGAAATCATAACCAAGCATTATAGCAGGTAAACAACTTCACCAAATGGCTAACAGATAAACATCCATTTAAACTGCACTGATGCTGTCCTGAAATGTGTGACTGACTGAACTGAACAGTGTAGTTAGTTTCTCCAGCCAGAACATGAGACACTGTGTGCGGACGTGTGCGGACATGACGTAATGACACAAGGATAAATAAAATACAAGTAATTTGTATAGGCTTACGGTACTGAATCGGGGGAAGATAAGGACATTGTTTAGAACACGATTGTTTATGTACTCAATCAATAAAGGCAATTTGTTTATTTTAACCAAAAAATCTTACATAGTGCAGGTTTAATTTGTATCTTGATATAGGTGATACATTTGATTGATTGATTAATTAATCAGTATATCTTGTAATTCATTCAATTTGTTTTTGAAAAGGAATAGTTTGCCCCAAAATGAAATTTCTCTCATCATTTACTCACCCTCATGCCATCCCAGATGTGTATGACTTTCTTTCTTCTACAGAATAGGATTATTTTTGTGCTGCCTTTATGCGCTTTTTGGAGGTTCAAAGTTTTAGTAACCATTCACTTGTATTGTATGGACCAACAGAGCTGAGATATTCCTCTTACAATCATTGTTTGTGTACATCAGAAAAAGTCATATGCATTTAGGATGGCATGAGAGTGAGTAAATGATTAGAGAATTTTCTGTTTTGGGTGAACCATCCCTTTAAACAATTGTCTTCATTTTAACTGATAACTGTAATAGTTACTGATCATTACAGAGAACTAAAAGGAGCCTGAAAATTTTGATGTTTTGCATTAAAGGGTCTATGACATTCATGTTGATCTATAAAATCTGAAGTATGTGCACCATGGTTTATATCCAGGAAATAAGTGCAGAATTTTGGCCTCTTTCCCTCACTGCTTACCTCGCACTACAGATTCCTTGAAATTTCAAACAGCTGAGAGACTGTTGAGAGTTGCACTGTTGAAAGATGTGCAGACTGAGATGGTCTGTTTGTGGCTGCTGGGATGTTTGGCTATTTGTCTCCCGTAATTAGCAGGTATTTTTAGGATATGTCTCTATGAAGTCTGTCTCAGCAATAGAAAACACTTGACCTGCACCTCCTCACCTCTTCAACTCTGCTCCTCATTATTTGCACAACACCAATTCTAAACCTCCTTCACTGACACATTCTTGTTTTCTTCTTATCCCCTGCAGACTGTGGAGAGTGCCCGGGAAAAAGCAATGGAGAGGAGGATGTCCTGAAATGGCCTCTGCTAATGGCTTCAAGAGGGATTTAATATAATTTGTTCACACCGGTGACCGCACTTACCACAACTACAACAAAACACGTTTAACCAACCCTCCAGCACAATCAGATGAGAAGAAATAAATGAATGAAATTAGAGTGACCTAAAGAAGCTGAGTCAAAGCTGGCATGCTGCCCCAGATTCCTGCCTCTTTTACACATTAAAGTTCAGTGTCACCACAGAGGAAGTCTGCCTCGTCACTCTCTGCCTGCTTATTATATATCAGACTGTATTTAACGAGGCATCAGAAGAAAGGAGCAACCATGTACTTATTGGTAATGTTTGTACTGCAGGCCCTGTGGGTGAATTGGTGTCATGCTACACAGCATTATCCAGCCTCATGGGGGCACTACGATGTTTGTAAGTCACAGGTATACACAGAGGACCGACTGGCCTGGCACTACATGGCCTGCCAACCTGAAGCCACTGACATGACCAAATACCTGAGAGTGTATTTGGACCCACTCAACATCACCTGCGGAGACCCACCTGAGATGTACTGTGCTCTGGTGAGTTGGGGACATTTTTATGTGCACTTATCGATGAGTGACAAAGGGCCTTAATCAAGAAACATAAGAATTCTTGAATTTCTGTGTAAATCATATAAAACCATTATTTTTGCATTCCATTCAATTGTACAATTTACTTGAGAATGGATTTATGAATAATTTACACAGAAATTCATTCAACTCATGTTTCATGAATAAGGCCCATAAAGGGCAGTTTATTAATAGGCTACTAATAATAAAAATTTACATCTCATAAAATGTTTATCTTTTATGTCTTTATTAGTTTATTTATTTTTTTATTTTATTTTATGCATAGTTGGACAATTTCACTGTTACTGGCATTTAAAAAAAGTATGGACTAGTGCATCAACACAGAAGAAAGTGAGAGAGACTTTTAGCATGTAGAGTGACAGATCGCTTGATATCTGTGAAAGGTGAATTATTTAATGTGTTTGAAGGTAATGCATTTTATTCATGAGGGGCTTTATTCAGAGGTGCATCTGAAAAATAGTGTCAACTGTTGAGCGTCAATTGCCCTCAGAAAGAGGAGCGTGGCAAATGGAACAAGAGATGCATGCTACATTATTTTGTATGGTGAAAACTATGTATAATCTTTCATTATTCTCTGAATACATATCATATTATATATTTTTGAAAAATGCATTTATTCTAGTAAAATAGCCACTCACTGTGTGCAACCTTACTTTAGTCAAATTACAGTCAGGTTTAGCTTGCTATAAAATGTCAAAGCTTTGTAATTTTCATTTCAGATTGTGGCAGTGATCTTATAATAAATTGGCAGTCTGCTTAATGGAAACCTACTGTACATTTCAGCTCAAGCTTAAAGTCAAGCCTTAAGTCTAACATGTGAGTACAGTATCATTGGAGGCAACGAGCCATTCACAGAGGTTTATGTTTATCTCATCTCATCTTAGCTGGTAAAACAATAAGAGCAGATTTTATACTATAGTGTGCCTTAGGGGGAAAGTGAGGTTGGGGAAACAGTGGTGTCATGTAACAGCAACAAGGAGTTATGTGTTAAGTGCAGTGCTCAAGGGCACAATAGCAATGCTCAGTGGTTGTTGGTACAAAACACAAACTCTCGTGTTACTCAGCAATATTTCTCTTGGTGCCTCGTTAGGCTTTTTATAGTGGGAGGGAAGAGCAATATTGCTGATATAATTACACATTTAAACTAATTTACTAACTGCACACCGAGGCTTCAATCCATTAAATGATTCAATCATTTGTATTTGCTAAGAAGCTTAAACTTCCTGGCATGATCAAATATGATGAAGGGGAAAGAAACAGCAGATGGTTAATTTAAGATGCTATCAAAGTTTTATGAGTTAACCCCCTAATGTGTGATGCAAAACACAGATGACGGGTGTAAAGGAAACAAGTAAATACAGCACTGCTGTTGGCCTCATCCTAACATGTTCAACAGCTCACCTTGTGTGGAACGTAAAACGTAAATTCAATGAAGTACACACAAAATTGATACAAACACAAATTCATATATATAAATACATTTTCTCATTTATATATATAAAGCAATTTCAAACTACACTGTTGAACCAAAGTGCTGAACATTAAAAGAATAAAGGAAAAGAAACAACTATAACATCATATCACACAGTTGCAATAAAATACAAATACACTGAAGAAAACAAAAACAAACATAAAAACACTACACACAGTGTCAGTCAAGCATTCAAATTCAAAGAAAACTTTTTAAGTTTTAAGCACTATTTAAAAATAGAAATAGTGGTGGATGATCTAATATCAAGTGGTTGACTATTCCACAATCTCAGTCCAGCGACAAAGAAAATTAGATCCCCTTTGAGCTTTAAGCGTGACCTGGGGATATTAAGAATGAATTGATATTATGAATGAATTGGTAGATATTATTTTTTTTATTGATATTATTTCTTAGAAATGACACCAAGGGGGAGCATATACAAAGAAAACTAAATTAGACCCAAAATAGATCCATGAGGAAAGATTTGTAAGCAACAGGGTACTTTTAAAATATCTCTATATCTTCTAATATAATTTATTGTTTCTTTAATCTTAAATGTCTTTAAAGAAATTTGACTCTCTTAGCTTTCTGAAGTTACTGTTTTCCTGAAGATGTCTTAGATTTCAGACATTTCAGCCCACTGGCAGATTCATGACAGGAATTTTAAGAAGCTAGAAGTGCAAGACTTGAAACGTATTCCTGGGGAAAAAAATTTAAAATATATATATATATATATATATATATATATATATATATATATATATATATATATTATAATTTTTGAAATAGTCTAAACTAAAAACACAAAAGGCATCTTATGATCTCAGCCAGTGGTTATATTCCAGTGTAGATCAGTAGTATTGTCTTTAAAATGTATTATCATTCAATTGAAAACAAAAAAGCTGTGGTTTGATGCACAGAGGTTGCATAGCCAGTACTGCATAACTGTTATGGTAAGTGGTAAAATGGTCTGCACTTATATAGCGCTTTTTTAACCTTAGAGGTTACCAAAGTGCTTTACACTGTGTCCCAATCATCCATTCACACATTCACACTCACACTCATACACCATACCATTGCACTATACATGCAAGGCGCTAGCCTACCATTGGGAGCAACTTGGGGATTCAGTCGAACCACCAACCGACAGCCGACGGCAGCCGACCGCTCTACCACCTGAGCCACAGCCGCGTTATGGAAAATAAATGTGAAAGACTTGTCAAGGCTTGGACTGATCAAGCCTTGACAGGTGGACCCGTGCTTATTCCCTGACTCTGCATGAACATATCTGGTGGATAAATAATTCAGTCACCCGAATAACTAGTCTTAGTCCAGCTGAGTGTATCTCTGAAATGCTGTTCATCATGAGCTAATATGACCATGACCCACCAGCATGAATTGTCACAGTGTCCTGAGTAATGTGACATTGCAAGGTGTTATTGAAAAAAGAACACAAAAAGTCATTGCTGGTGTAAATTTGAGTTCTATAAATATTACCTCACACTATATTAAGTCTGAATATGACTTAATACAGGCAACACGACCGGTTCCACAATAGCAATTAATTTGTTTTGTTTCATGATCTATCACACCTTTAGCTAATTTATTACCAACACAGTGATTGGAGGCTACACACACACACACACACACACACACACACACACGCGCGCGCGTTGGTGCGGCTATCCTTATGATGACTCTCCATAGACATAATGATTTTTATACTGTACGAACTATAGATTTTATTCCCTAACCCTACCCCTAAACCTAACTCTCACAACTTTCTGAAAACTTTCTGCATTTTTACATTAAAAAAATGTTTAGTATGTTTTGTAAGCGATTTGAATTATGGGGACACTAGAAATGTCCTCATAAACCATGTTTATAGCATAATACCCTTGTAATTGCCAGTTTGCAACCTAAAAAAATTTAACAGAAGGTGGAGTGTATGGGACAGCTTTTTTTGCAGCAGGGAGTTAACCCTGATATCATTTTTAGCTACAGCAACAACAGAACGTCCAAAATATGTAGATGATTGTTTACTCCTCTTTTTTTTTTTGCTAACCTAACCTTTTGATCTTCAGCTTGTTAGCAACATCAACAGAAACACAACACAGAACACATAGCAATGCAATGTTCTCTCAATTCATTGTATTTTTTAAACAGACAATGCACTGACTTGTTAGGGATGATAATTTTGATATTTACGCTTGTATCATAATTTTGCCTGCAATGCAACTTTAGATCTTGCAATTTATAAATCAGGTTTAGCATAATACATTAATATTTTAATTAAAACAAACTGTTCAATTACTCAACATCCATTATTATTGTTTAAGGGCGGGCTGTAAAAGCACAAGAATTGTATAGCAAGATTTTTAAGATCAGGTATGACTACTTCAGAGGCATTCAAGGGAAGCTGGTATTTCTGAAGTTTATTAAATATAAAATCCTTCCAGGGAATGCAGAAAAATAAACAAGGAAATGTTTTGCATTATTAATACTCTTCTATGATTTTTTCATTTAATTGTAATTTGCTTGTCCTATTTAAAATGTTAATAGCTATGCATATATCAAAAGTATATCTTTCATAACTTATGTCATATTAAGTCATTTTCATTTTACTGTAAGTAAAGAAACACACATGCCACTGGACATGTTCCTCCAGACATGTTAACCTACTTTCTTAAACTTTTTTAAGACCCCATGAAATCAAAATTGTAGTTTAGTCTGTTAGCTAGAAGGCCATGTACTCTAAATGTATATCCACTATGATGAAATTAACTTTTGGCAGATATGCCAAGTGTATCTTCTAGGAAAATGGTGTACAATATTAATGACTGATCTCTTTGGATAAAAGCACCTGCTAAATGCTTAAATATAAAATAAATCTTGTCCGCAGGGGCATATCCAAATTTTTGCTCTCTAGAATGAGAACATCCCTTTCCCTCCCCCTATAACCATCTATCTTTGATTAGAGAAAGAAGCAAATCATGATAAATGGCTGCGACATATACTAAAGACTATTGGCTATTTATAATGGTGATGGACCCTTCAATATGTCCCACCAGCCCAACTTCCTGTTTAAATTGGATTAGAGTATCAAAGGTAAAAAAAAAAAACTGTGCTCATCGACTTCATGTCTTCAAGACTGAGGCGTGTCCTAAGAGTCACATAGAATATAGATTAACATGGCAGAGGCAGAGCTGCATCTTCCACCAAATAATGAAAAATCCATTGTTTGTAAACATTTTAGGTTTTATAAGATAGACGAAAATTTTTATAAAGCCCATGCAATTTGTAAAATATGTCATGCCGCTATAAAATATACAGGCAGTATGACTAATTTAACAACTCGCTTAAAGCGCCGACACGATGTGAGTTCATAGATGTCTGCCTCCCTCACCTCGCCCTCGGATTCAGCTGTAGCTACTAGTCGCTGCAGTACCACTAGCAGGACTCCCCACTGGCTAACAGCTCTGCTCATTCCAAAGCAATAACCGACTCGATCGCCTTTTTTATTTGAAAAGATATTCAGCGTTACAGAGAACGAGGGCTTCTAATACCTCCTCCACACCTGGCAAGTTACAGAACATTTCTTCATTGTTTATACCTGAGCATCCTCAAATTGTTTCACTGTTAAATATGTAACTGGAGACAAAACAGGAAAAGAACGTCTGTTTTTATTTATTTTAAAATTTTTTGCACTACAAAGACCTGTTTGTGAAAGGGCCATGCGTTAGAAGTCAGAAGGTACTTAAGTTAATTTATGATTAGCTGTCTGTCTGAACCAAAAAAATAAAAGCTGTACCATATTGAATTCTATAGCATCATATTTTTTTTCCATTTCATTGTATTGCAGTGAATTGCATTGTGTTGAATCTAATCGAAATAGGATCGCACTGCATCGTAATGGGGTGAATCGTATCGGATTGCATCGGTAGCTGCTTCATATGCATCTTTAATATATTGTATCTTTGGCTATGAATCGACATACGTATCGCATCGGCCTCAGTTATAGAGATGCACATCCCTACTATATGGACAATGACATCATGACAACTTTTTTTTTTTATGACAGTTAGGCAAATATTCAAAAAGGAATTATCATTCCATGCTTAAAAAAGGTGTAGAAATATCTCAATTTCCTGTCAGAAATATACTTATTTGCAGTTTGTTCATAGGTTGCTCATCATGCTCATCTGTATTTAGGGTGAGGATAAAATGTAATAAATCCGCAGGGACATATGACGCAACCATAGGTTTAATTTATCAGTAGATGTACATAGAGAGATGAATAATGAATAATATATATTATATTCTTTCAACAAGAAAAGTGGGTTTCAGGACCAGTAATCCCATTGTGCATGTGCTGAGAATGAGATGGAGAGGCAGAGCTAGCAATGCCAAAACCATAAAATCCTGTTAGACCATCAAATAGATTTTACATAATTATGTATAGGCTATACATATATAATGTTTATACTTTTTTGCTTTATCAGTCTCATTTACCCAAAAAGCTAGCCTGCAGCCCAAATCCAGCAAATTAATGAATGAAACTAAGGGCTTTTGGCAATCCACCACAAACTGTCTGCTAGCAATGTGCTCCAGACGGCAAGGGATTCCTTTCAGAGCCTGGCCTGCTGGCTGGCACTGTAAATTTCCCATCCTCCTCCTGATCTAAGTGGCTTGGCAGTGTTTGAGGCAGGGTCTGATGGGCGTGTATCAGAGTAGCATGCTTCGAGAGAGCAAGTGTAGGACTTAAGGCTTTTTCGTGATAATAGGTGTGGCGGGTACTGAAAGCCTCTTCACTCAGAGAATTACAGGAGCACTGAAGCAGTTTGAATAGCCACTAAGGTTTAAGTTTTTGTTTGGACAGTTTCTAAACAGCTATTTTGTATGTAATATATTTTTTAAAGTGCAATAGCCATAAATGTGGGTGTACTTCAAATGCTGTGTGACTACATTTGCTTGAAAGGAATAGTTGACCTAAAAATTTTGATTCTGTCATTTACTCATTTTGTTCCCAAACCTAATGACTTCCTTCCTTCTGTGAGGCACAAAAAATTAATAAAATATCCTGGCTGCTTTTTCCCCATAATGTCAGCGACAGTGAAAGTGGTCTGGGGATGTCATGCTCCAAATAAAAAAAAAGAAGAAGAAGAGGCATGAAAGAGGTCCATATGACTGATGCTCTATCCAGTCTTCCAAGTTATTCACTCATCGGCTGTATTTTTGTGAGTGTGCACAGACCATGAGAAAGAGACCAAAAACCGCACAATGAGCATATAACTGTCAAAGAAATAACTCTACTATTTTAATTCATATTATTGAGTCCATTTACACTTCCAACTTCATTAGAATAAGCTTTAGATTTTTGAATTGTGTGTTTATATCACTGGTGCTTGAGGGAATGGAATAGGATGCAGATGCTGCTAAACCAGAGAAGAACTTCCGAATTAATAGCACTTGACCCAGCCCATTAGCACGTTGTTCCAGCCCATGTGCACGATTTTGCCAAACCCACTTGCGCCTAGAATTTGCACATTGGTCACTGACTTTGCACTTATGACTTATGGCATAGTGCTGCACTTAGAGCTCTTAAAATATCTGCATCTGCTCTTCCAGTTAGCTCTTAGTCTGAAAGCCACTGTGACTGGATTGAGTCATTGGATCAGTCCAGATCAAACTATTAATTAAAATGGTTTAAAATCCATTCCCCTTCTGTCGCTCTCTTGACGTTGTGTCAGAGAAGCGACACTAGGGGTCTCTCTTGAGCGCCGAAATATGCCTCTGACTTGTGAAAAAAGGCAGACAGTATTTGCATACCCCGCCCCCGGACATACGGGTATTTAAGCGGGCAAATACGGGAGTTCATTCAGAAAATTTCTTCGGAGCCGATATTCGTGTATGCAGTCTGCTGCGAGTCACACACCAGTTCCGGTTATTCCTCTGATGCTCTGCATGCTGTTGGATTCGATGGCGCACAACAGTGGCTTTCTCCTTCCTTGCACGGCTGTGCATTGTTGCCCCTGGGTTCTTCGACAGCTCAGACAACTCGAAAGAGTTCCATATAAAAGAGTGATTTTATTTAAAAGAGTCATTTACTCTAAAAGAGCAAAACACAGCGGCGTTGAACGTCCTTTTCAGGACTCGTCTTTTTCAAGATGCCTTTCCACCCCTGTGTTGTTCCTGGATGCGGTAGAGTGCTCTCCGCTTCAGACGGCCACAGGCATTGTCTCGTGTGTCTGGGCAGCGATCACACCGAGGCTGCATTTGTGGATGGTTCATGCTCTCACTGCGAGACCATGACCATGACAACGTTGCGGTCGCTGCTTGCTTTCAACAGAAAGCAAGCCACTCCAGCCGCCCCCGCATTGCTTCTTCTTCCCACGGGATTGAGGACGATGCGGCTAGTGCTGGAAGCGATCTGGGGATGGCAGCGGGTGCAGCTCCGTCGGGTACGCCCCCTCGGACCACCCGTTGACTCGAGGAAACAGCGGCTTGCCTCACAGCCAGTCTGCCTATTGGAACCCTCCATCCTCCCCACAGCCATCACGGAGCGCGCCACGGATACACACCGATTCCCCAGGTGGATAGGGCGGTTGCGCTCCACCTATGCCCCGGAAACCCTACCACCTGGCGGGGCCACCCTGTACTCCCCTCCAGGCCCTGTAGGACAACATCCTCGCTGACCACGAAGGCCTACAGCACCGCTGGATGCACCGCTTCCGCCCTGCACACCTTGGCCCTCCTGCAAGTCCACCTGGCCCAGGCGCTCAGAAACATGCACGGGGGTGGCCCTGATCCTGATGTGCTGCAGGAACTGCGATCAGCGACCGACCTTGCCCTAAGAGCTACGAAGGTCACAGCGCAGTCACTCAGGCAGGAAATGGCCACGCTCGTGGTCCAGGAACGTCATCTGTGGTTGAACTTGTTTGAGATGCGTGAAACCGACAAGACTCGCTTCCTGAACGCTCCTGTCTCCCAGTTCGGCCTCTTCTGTGACACCTTCGAGGACTTCGCCCAGCAGTCCAAGACGTTAGCTCCGGAGGTGGTAAGACCGCTCCGTCTCCCAGTGGAGGGCCGGGAGGAGAATCTTGTGTTTCTTCATTTGCCTCACCCCTAGCAGGGGCTGCGGTACCCACATTCTCAATAAAAGAGCTATTTCCTTTGTTTCTGGGTCACCTGGCCCGCAAATGCCGTTCTCAAGTCACTTTGCTTCCAGATCTCAACAGTCCCGGCTCCCTGAACGCGGTACCTCCGCCCTCAGCCCCACGACTGTTCCCCGGCCGGCCGGTTCAGATGAGTCTAGAGGACGCCAACATCGGACCCGCCCCCTGCCGGGCGCACGGAGCAAGGTAAGTGCTTCGAGTTTGTTCTCAGCACCAAAGCCTCGGGACGCACCCCTGCCTCCCGACGCCACACAACATGCTCCGTCCCGCTGTGAAGCCCCGCTGGGTACGTCCAAAATACTCATCCCCTTGGTGCCACTAGTACGGAGTTTAGAGGCATGGCTTTCACTGCCCAACCCGTCACGCTGGCTGCACCGGACCATTCGACTCGGTTACGCAATTCAGTTTGCCAGGCCCCCCCCCCTTCATGGAGTTAGACTCAGTCTCAATGTCAGAACGTGTCTCCAATGAGCGTGCACGTTCGGTGCTGAAATGCCTCGCTTCCTTCAAGCCAGGCTCTATGGTCCCTTTAAAATGTTTCCAAAGGCTCTTGGGGTATATGGCATCCTCCGCGGCTGTCGCGCCGCTGGGGTTGATGCATATGAGACCACTTCAGCACTGGCTTCGGACTAGAGTCCCGAGACGACCATGGCGCCACGGCACGAGTTCCGAGACAACCATGGCCCCCCCAGTGAGCCTTCTTGCACAGATGCTGTGCAAGGTCAGGGAGGACGAGGAGCAAGTCACCTTAGTGGCCCCCTATTGGCCCACTCGGACTTGGTTCTCGGATCTCACGATTCTCGCGACAGCCCCTCCCTGGCAAATTCCCCTGAGGAAGGACCTTCTTTCTCAGGGACTCAAGTCGCTGCATGCCACTCACATCCCCGGAATCTCAATGTGATAGCGGACGCGCTGTCATGACAATGCTTGCCCAGTGGAGAGTGGAGGCTTCACCCCCAGTCGGTCCAGCTGATTTGGGAATGGTTCGGCAAGGCCCAGGTAGACCTGTTTGCCTCCCAAGAAATCTCCCACTGCCCGCTGTAGTACGCCCAAAAAGAGGCTCCCCTCGGGGCAGACGCATTGGCACACGGGGCTGCACAAGTACGCATTCCCCCCAGTGAGCCTTCTTGCACAAATGCTGTGCAAGGTCAGGGAGGACGAGGAGCAAGTCACCTTAGTGGCCCCCTATTGGCCCACTCGGACTTGGTTCTCGGATCTCACACTTCTCGCGACAGCCCCTCCCTGGCGAATTCCCCTGAGGAAGGACCTTCTTTCTCAGGGACGGGGCACGCTCTGGCATCCGCACCCAGACCTCTGGAACCTCCACGTCTGGCCCTTGGACGGGACGCGGAAGAGCTAGCCGGTCTACCATCGACCGTCGTGGACACAATCAACCAAGCCAGAGCCCCTTCTACCAGGCATCTTTACGCCCTAAAATGGCGCCTGTTCGTAAATTGGTGTTCTTCCCGAGCTGAAGACCCACAGAGGTGCGCAGTTAGGTCAGTGCTTTTGTTCCTACAGGAGAGGATTTCCCCTTCCACCCTCAAGGTGTATGTCACCACCATCGCGGCTCACCAAGATACAGTAGACGGCAAGTCTCTGGGTAAGCACGACTTAATTATCAGGTTCCTAAGAGGCGCCCAGAGGCTAAATCCCTCCCGGCCAAGCCTGTTCCCCTCCTGGGATCTCTCAGTGGTCCTCACGGTCCACCAGAGACCCCCCTTCGAGCCGCTAGACTCAGCTGGACTCAGGGCCCTCTTTCTCAAAACGGCCCTGCTGATCGCACTCACCTCCATCAAGAGGGTCGGGGACCTGCAAGCATTCTCTGTCAGCGACACTTGCCTGGAGTTCGGTCCGGCAGACACATATGTGATCCTAAGACCGCGACCGGGCTACGAGCCCAAGGTTCCTACCATGCCCTTCAGCGATCAGGTAGTGAACCTGCAAGCAAGCTGCCCCAGGAGGAGGCATACCTAGCCCTTTCGTTGCTGTGTCCGGTACGTGCTTTGCGCATCTATTTGGACCGCACGCAGAGCTCTAGACGTTCTGAGCAGCTCTTTGTCTGCTTCGGGGGACAGCAGGAAGGGAACGCTGTCTCCAAACAGAGGCTCACCCACTGGGTTGTCGACACCATTTCATTGGCTCACACCCAGGCCGTGCCTCCCCTTGTGGGTTCGAGCGCACTCAACCAGAAGTGTTGCGTCCTCGTGGGCACTGGCCAGGGGCACCTCCCTAGCAGACATCTGTAGAGCAGCAGGGTGGGCAACACCTAATACCTTCACAAGATTCTACAATCTCCGGGTCTCGTGTGTTCTCTCAGGTCCGAGCCCGTAGAACTCGGTAACACGCTGACGAACTGGCCAGGTGAATCGCTTGTGCCTAGTTCCTTTAGTGCCATAGTGCGCCTTTTTTCCCAGGAAATCCCATCTCTCGGATCCTTGGTTGATTCCCCCCTAGCCCTCATGGGTCCGCAGGTCAGCGGAGGGAGTCGCCGACCCAATCCACTACGGGTACTTAATCTACCCTGTACTGGAATAGGTGCTCCACAGGATAAAGGGCTCCTATGCCGACTCCCACTGTGTGTAATCTCTGCGGTACTGTCCCCTCACGAGTGGACTCCCGTGTCTCCCTTAGGCAGTTCCAGCTGCCTCGGTCGCCTTGCTGTAGCAACTCCCACTTCTACGAGGCTGGATCTACCACCGCGCCAACTTTCCCACATAGGACCTAAGCGGCCATGTGATGTATTTGCCACCTTTACCTCACCTGCAGGGCAGGTGTGGTCTCTGCAGGGTCTTCTCCCCCTGAAAGAATAGGAAACTGGGTAAGACCCCCTTCTCTTAATGCATGTAAGTGCCCCCGCCGTGATTACTCTATGCGAGAAACATAGAGAGAAAAGAGGCCCAGCCAGGCTTGGCCCATTCCCAGGTTGGCAAGCATCACCTTGTTCCCCTACTAGGGTAACCAGAAGGATTCTGATGACTTTAATGGGGCATTGGGGAAGGGTACGTGCAGCCTGATACAGCTGGTCGCGTTTGCACGTAAGAATACCTGCCCGCTTCTGCCCGTTACATACGTAACCTAGATGTTCCCCTTCTGTCGCTCTCTCGACGTTGTGTCGGAGAAGCGATACTAGGGGTCCCACTTAAATCATGCCATGCGCTGGGCCGTGTACGTGAACTGCTGATACAGAAGCTCCGACACAACGTCGAGAGAGCGACAGAAGGGGAGCATCTAGGTTACGTATGTAACCTCCATTCCCCGATGGAGAGAACGAGACGTTGTGTCCTCCTCGCCATGTCGCTGAGCCGAGCCACTGTTGTGGCCGGACCATTTCCGGCTCCTGAATGAACTCCCGTATTTGCCCGCTTAAATACCCGTATGTCCAGGGGCGGGGTATGCAAATAATGTCTGCCAACTTCTCATTGGCCTATTTTCATAAGTCAGAGGCATATTTCGGCGCTCAAGAGAGACCCCTGGTGTCGCTTCTCTGACACAACGTCCATCGGGGAACGGAGGTTACATACGTAACCTAGACGTTAATTAATCAGACGTCACTAGTTCTTTCATGATCTGTAGTGAAAGGGCTAGGAAATCTATGGTAAGATTTACTGTGAATAACAACTTTTTTAAGCTTTAAAGCTCTAGTCCCCATTCATTTGAATTGAATGCACAGTAGTAGAGCGTTCCTCTTTTGTGCTCCACAGAAGAAAGAAAGACGTACATGTTTGGAATATCATGAATTTCATGTTAAATTTGGGTTTGTGTTTGGGTTACTTTTCCTGTTATGACTTGAATGTTTTCAATCAAAGTTTGAGTATCATTCTTCATCTGATCTTTGTAGTCTCTTTCTGGCTACTGAGAGGACTTATGGATGGATGGCTGAATGAATGGATGGATGGATGGATGGATGGATGGATGGATGGATGAATGGATGGATGAGTGGATGGATGAATGGATGGTTAGATGGATGAAAGAAGGGGTTGTGATGTAACTATTTAGTAAAATACTGGGGATAGGGAGTTCTATCAGGAAGACTTGCAGGCTTAAGTGAAATTTAAGATGACATTTATTTGATGAATATAAAACAGAAAAGTAATGTCTCTCTTTGGCGTATATCTGGCGGTCCGAAGAAGTTGTACTCAGAACCGTCATATCCTGCCGGAGATAGGAGGGAGGGGCGAGGAGCCTACCCCCATGCAGAACGGAAATCAACTGGTGGTGGTATGGTGGTTGAGGTTGCTGTGTTAGAACACTGAAACAGTAATGTGATAGATTGTGAGTAGACTTATAAAGCAACGGCTTACATTTGATTGGCTGGGAATTACCCAGCTAATGATGTACAGCTGCTAGTCTTCCAGCTAGATCTACACTGCGCTTACATTCAAAGTCTTTCCACAGATATTACACCAGAAACACATAACTTAAATTATCTTAACCTAGAAAAGTAGTCCCACTTCAAAAGATTATTTAGAAAAGATTATCTTTAAAAAAAATATGTATTAATGTATTTATATTTACGGAATAATTTGTGTGCTTTAGGGTTGGGCGATGTCCCCTAAATTGGCAGTTGACGATGTTGACAGTAAAACATCGCGATGGACGATGATATCGTCGGTGGGGTGGGGGATTATATAATTTCATATATCAGTAGGTTGCACGACACGTGAACCATTTTTTTTTTAGCTTTCACTTAAGAAGAGTTGTGAACTTTTTATTTTAATATATCTCTTTACATAAATACTATTTTCCACTTAAAATCTATAATTTCGTTATTTTACTCACTGATGAGCAAAAGGTCGAGGCAGAAATGACCATGTACCTACCTGCAGGCCATTGATGGGGAAGAGGACCCGCTGACTTGGTGGAAAACGAACGACAAAAGGTTTCCGTTCATGGCAAGATTAGCACGGAAATATCTGTGCATATGTGCTACCAGTACTCCATCAGAGCGGGTCTTCAGCACAGCGGGTAGTGTAGTTACTCCAATCCGCAGCTTATTAAAACCAGATAAAGTGAATATGTTGGTATTTCTGGCCAGAAACATCGAAATTTAAACATGGTCTATGGTGAAAGATATTATACTTCTTTACGCATTTTTCAGCCATCCGTTCTGGAGCTATTCGATTTTGCATATTATTTTTAAACGTTCATTTGTGTAGTTCATATGACCACTTTACAATATTTCAGTAACATAATTTATTTTGTAGCCTGTGCTGAAGTTAATTGTGCTGCTAATTATAAGTGAAATGTTAATGCCGAGTTTCGGTCTGAGTGTTGTTCCCGTTTTCTTGTTGTTCTTCTATGTTTTAATAAATGTGTGTTATTCATATTCACGTTGTTTCTTTCATTTGATTTGACATTATGGATTTATGGCCAAGGAAATTTTTCTTTAAAAGTATTAACCAGACAAAAGTTATTTGACGTTCGCTGGTCTGGGTTTATCTTAAACTGCCGCTTCAGTGTATACAAGAGCTATGTGACAATGATCAAGATGTTCTGAGACACTACAACTGCTAATAATTAATTAATAAAGGCTATTTTCTTGTAGCCTACAACAGAAAATATTTTAATCTAAATGTACAGTGTAAGACATGTAAAAAAAAGACAAGAAGCTAACAATGTCAATGTAGCCTGCCTGATACGGTATTTTCACAGACTAACACCTCACGTCTCTGGCATATACTACAGTATTTAAAATAGCATATAAGCATTAGTTATATTCTCAATTTCATTTACAGAGCAGTCCTTGCAAAGTTTTTAGGTTAACTATAGAAGAGACTAGGATTAGTGTGTCACACTAGCAAGACTCGCAAAAGGGGGCGTGGCATCACGATGGTGGCTCTACATCGTGATGTTGGTCAGCCATCACGATGGACGATGATATCGTCCATCGGCACAACCCTAGTGTGCTTCAAGTTTTTGCTATAATTGGCTGCTTGCCAGATGTAATTCATATGTATTCGATTGAAATATTCCTTGGGGCATTAATACAAGGTGGTGACAGCTTTGCAAATCGTAATAAGTATTAATTGGCTGGCAAAAAAATTATCTCCACTAATTTCATTCTTGTGAAAGTGGCTCACACATGAGATGTGTAAGATGGGTTATTATTGTGAGAGATTCGCACTTTTGAATGTGAATAATGCTAGACTCTCATTTACTGAGAGCATCTTCAGGGGAAAACAAAAGAAAACAATCTGAAGTCAAAAATGTGCTGGGAAGAGGACCTAAAGAAAACCTCAACATCACTCAGTGTGGTCTAAGCAACAAAGGACTTAATATTAATCAGAATACTTGAACTCATCTTCCATTTCTCCACTAAAACCGAGCTGATTAGAGAAACAGCTCATTAATCATGCTATGAAATTTTTATGACTAACCCTACAGTAAAGTGGCAATCAAAAATACATGAATGGTCAGATGGTTAATCAGTAGAGTCTGATCTATAATTCCCTTCATAAGTGACATATTTAAATTATTAGTGAGGGTCACTTGTTTAACTGAAACTATCTGTGCTGAGACTAGGAGACACAGAGGGCTTGGATCTAATTTTTATTTAGAGCCACAGTTTTATTATACAATAAGATAACAAAGAGAATAAAAGTGAGTAGTCAAAGAAGGATATTGTGAAAGTTCAATGGGAGCACACATAACAGCAGCATGGTGATCTCATTTTAATTGCTGAACAATGGTGGTGGTGGTGGTGGGTCCAGAGGTCATTGCAGTCCTGCCATGGTTCACCATACATGACCCTCAAGGAGAAAGCTTAGAAGAGATGGTAGTGGTGATGAGACATGATATTCATCAAGTTGTCTTATCATTAATTATTTGCATTGTTTGCAAATAAATAACATATAATGTTACTGTTGGGAGCCTGAAAACACGGGTAAACGACAGGAGGGGCAATGTAACAAATAGGAAGAGAGGTAGATCTTCAGTCACATGTATTTACTAATTAGAAAAAAAAATCGTATTAAACTGCATCTCATTTGTTGGTGTACTCCCTACATTAACAGAAAAAAATAGGGAAAACCACGGGATCAAGGTTTGCTGGTTACCTTCAGCAGTTAGCCTCTACTGGTAGATGCCAGAACCATGGCAAAAAGCACGTTTCTCCTTTGATGGAGGTTCCTTTGTGCCGTCCACATGTATGTTGCAAAAAATAAATAAATACTTCACAGTATATATCATTTTGGTGGGCTCTTTGCAGTGTGAAATACACTTGTTTGTTTGTTTGTTTTAATATACAGTGATCAGTCACAAGGTGTTTACAGCTTAGGCGACTGGTTGAAAAGAAAAAATGTTTCCGGAAACAAGTGTCCATTAAACAAAGATACAAGAAGTATGTTGCTCCAGAACTACATTCAAGTTGCATTCTCCTGGAGTTGCTTATGCTAGCCGAGCAACTGCCATAAAGATAAATGGCAGATAAAATGGGTAGATCTCTCCATACTGCAAAAATACATTGTTACTTACTTTTTTTTTCTTGTTTTCCAGTAAAAATATATATATATTAAAAATTAAAAAAAAATTTAACAAGATAAATGTAAAAAATGACAAAAACACTAGTAAGAATTTTTTTTTTTTGCTGTGCAGATTGGCTATATTAGATCTTTTTGGTGAAAATCTATAGGAAAGCATTGTAATGTCCAGTAATGAAAGAAAATAGACAGGAAATAAGTCAACAACACAAATCCATGTGCTATTAAACATGGAAATAGCACACTGCAGTGGTGAGATGAATTGTTGACTGAATTCTGACAGCTTGGTGCTTTTGCCCCTTCCACCTCCTCTGGATAAAGAAGTGGCGATAAGTTTACCCCAGCCGGACGAAGCCCCATGGGATAGATAATGAGGCCAGTTGTTAATTAATGTGGAGTTCTTTTGGTCTCTGTATGCGCTGTGAATACCAATTAGGCAATGTTGCACTTGATTTTCAGTTCACTTCAAAGCTTGGGCTCCTTCTGCTGTTCTCAGAGGCCCTGAGTTCTTAAAGTCTTTATGCTAAAGGGCACACTGCTTCAGATAGTGGAGAATGTGTTTGTTTAGATGCAAAACCAATGCACTTTTCGCATGTCATATGTCAAATCATTAAAAAAGAGATCCTTCTTCATTACATCTTAGTTTTTTGATTCCTTAACTTTAAAAAGCCCCCCACCCCACATAGATTATTGTAATAAACTGTCAATAGATTAAAATAATTAGTCACAATTAATTAAGTACTATACAGTATGTTCTTCATTTAAAACCAACAGCTGTTTAATTAAGTTGTTGAAAATAAGAAATATGATGCCAGTTCACATTTACATCTAGTTATTTTATTTTGTTTTGTTTTTTGTGCTTTTTAGCATTTTTATTAAGTTCAATAAAATGAAAAAAATAATTTTAGGTCATCTTGTGGGCCCTGTTTGAATTTGCTGAGCCCCTCTAGCAGGTCCCAGCCTCCTGGTTAAGAACCACTGATTTAGAGAGAGATTTGGGGAATCCCATCAATCAAAACCAGTGTGTAACATCCACCTGGATTATGCATTGGCAGGCACATTGACACCAGAACACCCACCATGCAAGTGGAAAGGAGACAGATGATGTTGCCAGTGTGTGAGTATGGGGATAGCTAGGAGGTCATAATTTATAGAACCAAATGGGTAAATTTGACATGGATAATGGGTTTCATCATTCACCCGAAGGACAGTGGCTTTTTTAAGTATAGCATCCCATAACTTTACTCTGGGTTTAGGACCCACACAATCCACAGGTTGAGCACACTCTGGCCTCACTAACACCTCTTCCAGCAGCAAATGTAGTTTTCCAAAGGAGGTCTCCCATCCAGGTACCAACCAGGCTCAACCCGGCTTCTCTTCAGTGCAAATAGCCCTTGGAATTCAGCTACAGTAGGTCAAAAGTTCTGCTGCTGTATAAAGTCTGTGCTTAATAAACTTGAACCACTGCTCCCAGTGGCCAAAGCTGGAAGTGTTGTTAAAATAAACAGTGGAACACAGTGTGTATTGTACGACTTTCCCTGTTTCATAATGCAAACTTATCCTAATTGAAAACAAATTAATGGAAATGTAAAGAACTGCAGCCTAAACACCCTCATCTACTGTAATATGGTCAGTAAGATTTTCTGGAAACTCTATGCGGTTTGTTTTCTGAATATATCCTGTATCCATTAACTGCAAAACACCTGCAAAGATTATAAGAAACTAATTTAGTTCTTTTGATAGATATTTTTAAATTGTCTAATCTAATTGATATTGAACAGAAAACATTGAGTTTAGCCATATTAAGTAACAAGGGAAAATAGCAAACAAAATGTTGCCCATATATAAAATTGAACAGACAACCTTTAATGATCAATGAATGACTGAGCAGTGCACTGGTTTCTGCAACTTTGTCTATAATGGTGTCATCGTCCAAGAACACGAGAACACACCTCTCTAGGTGTTCCTGGGTTAGAGTATTTCTGAGTCTGTTTTTCACAGTCTTAAGTGTGGAGAAGCTTCTCTTACAAGCTACTTGTGAAATCAACTGAGTTAACAGAAACGTGTAAGCTGGTCCAATCACATGGTAGGCATCTGTTGTAGTAGATTGTACTGAGAGAGAATTAGATGAACACAAAAAGCACAGGTTTTTCTTTGATGTTCCACATATTTCTCTTCCATGGAAGATGGCACATCTCTATCCTCCTCGTTTTCTTGTGGGATCTCCCTGGCTGCCCTGACAGTACAGCAAGGCTGAGCAAATCAGCATGTAATGTGCTAATTCTGTCATCAAACTTAATGAGATATTTGCTTATTTCTTGGAATGTTGAGTTGCGGAGATCACGTGCCCTTACTTGAGCAAAGTTCCTAAGGTCAAGACAGGCACAAGACATGTCTGAGCAAAGTTTTGCCTTAGCTGAAAACTTTCTATGATAACTGTCTGTCTCAGTCTCCAAAATGACATATGTTTTGACCTTGAAGTAAGTATCAGGTGAGGTTAATGGCTCATCATCTGCACACTCTCCTGGCATTTTCTTTCCTCAACCCTTTCTCAGGAAGTGCAGTCTGCACTACCAGTTCACAGTAATCATTCTCTTGCAGTTTTGCATTGGCCCACACCATAAACTCATCAGCTGCTCTTTTAAATTTCTCAAAGTCCCTAACACACTTCCCAAGGCTGTCCTCTGTCCCCCTCAACCAGACTTTGAGATGTGAGAAGATCCATTCCTTTTGTCTGCAGGTACTTTGAAAGAGGTGATGTATGGGGCCTGGGTAGCTCAGCGAGTATTGACACTGACTACAACCCCTGAAGTCACAAGTTCAAATCCAGGGAGTGCTGAGTGATTCCAGCCAGGTCTCCTAAGCAACCAAATTGGTCTGGTTGCTAGGGAGGGTAGAGTCACATGGTGTAACCTCCTCATGGTTGCTATAATATGGTTCTCACTATCGGTGGGGCGTGTGGTGAGTTGTGCCAGGATGCCGTGGAGAAGAGCGTGTAAGCTTCACACATGTTATGTCTCTGCTGTAACAAGCTCAACAAGTGACATGATAAGATGCGTAGATTGACGGTCTCAGACGCGGAGGCAACTGAGATTCGTCCTCCGCCATCCGGATTGAGGTGAGTCACTATGCACCACGAGGACCTAGAGCGCATTGAGAATTGGGCATTCCAAATTGGGGAGAAAAGGGGAAGGGGAAAAAAAGAAAAAAGAAATTAGCTTATTTTGGCATGAAAAGTGGTTTTGTTGAAAATGTTGTGATCATTTTAAACTGGCTATAGATTGAAGGATTCCATTTAATGTTATTTAATGCAGATGAGGGAAATGTAAATCAGAACACCGAGTCTAATCCAGCAATGACAGAGGCAGCAGAGACTCATGATGCGGCGGGGCATGTGTATGAGTGAGGTATGGAGAGAAACCTGTGAGAAGTCATGCCCTGCGTATGAGTATAACAATTATTGTCTGAGTGGTACTTCTGGCCCAATTTATCAGTAGCCCACTGGGAACTCTCCTGATTCTCCTAATTTCCCACTCCACCACTGAATGGAACTCTTAAGGGAACTGGTCTCAGGACAGTTTAAAGAGCACCATATTTTCATCCTCCATCTGTACAGCCTCTGAAGCATTTTCCAGTTTTCGCATGTAGCATAGACAGAGGAGGCTGAAGGTAGCCATAGTCACACCATTTCCTAACCTGATGTCTAAAGACACGCGATGAAAGATATCTTTTCTATGTTAATCAGAGTTTTTGTCCTAACTAGCCATGATGAGTGATGGTACATTCTGTTGATCGCTTGGTTTCTATTTTTGGCATTGTGCTGGGTAACTCCGCCCACTGTGAACTGGCACTCTTAACAGTATATTGAAGCCAGCATATCATGAGACGGTTACAAACTACTTGATTTTAGCTGAGAATGTCACACCTACCGAATGTTTTGCTGTGGTATTGCGCTCTTCAGGCGGAGGCTCAGAATGGAGAACAGGTGACCGCCTACTCTATCTCTGTTTGATTGAATAGACCAGTTAAAAATTAAGGTTGGGCATATAAATGCATCTATTCTTGGACTACAAACTCTTCAGACATGTTTTGTTAGTTCAGCTCTATGGATTGTGTGCAGCTGTGTTCTGCTCTTTAGTATCACTGAGGCGGACCTATTTTTAGATAAACAAAACGCATTTTCGCTTGAACACCCCATTTCACCAGCGGGCTGCGTGAACTACTGGTCTTGTGCAGTCTCGTGAACGTGCAGAAGAGAGCAACGATTGGTAAACATTTTCACTAAATAATACATTCGATTTCAGTTTGTTTCACAATGATTCAGTTTGTTATCATATGTTTTCATAACAATCATGAGTCTCATGAGATAATTTATTGGACTTCTGAATTATACTTTTGCATGCTTTTGAAGATTGAAGAGGTGGTCACCATAAACTGCCATTGTATGACATCACTACATTTGCAATACATTTTCACAATTTCTCCCTTTGTATTAAGAAAAAGAAAGAAAGCCATATTGGGTTAAAACAACACAGGGTTGAGTAAACAATGACTGCATTTTAATTATTGGGTGAACTAACCCTTTAAGTACAATTTTTCTGAACTTTTTAAACCCACTGATGCAATGTTTGATTCATGGCAGTGGCGATGAGGCATAACATCCATCAAGTGTCTCATCATGAATCCTGGCATTGTTCGCAAGTAAAAAGAAGCAAAAATATGATGTTCCTGCAATGTAGATCCTCTGTCACATGTATTCACTAGTCTGGACAAAGCTTACTAGTACTGCTTCTCCTTTGTAAGTGTTTACAGAAGAAGAAAAAATACATTAACAAAACAAAAAATTAAAATAAAATAGTGAAAACCTATAGAAAAAAGCTACATGCCATTATGGCTAAAGATTATCAGCAGTATAATGCTGCAGATCATGCAGCCATTAATTAATGACTGTCCTTATTGCATTACATGGCTTGATATCATAACAATGCTCATTCATTCATGTTTCAATTGTAAGTGAATATCCTGTGTTTGTCTAGGCAGCAGAAAAGAGAGATTAATAAAGAGGATTAATCAGACATGATGTTCAAGCCAGACCTCCTCAGGCATTCCCTTGATCAAGAGTCTAAACCGTGAGTCACACAACCTCCTCCGAGTTACTGTACTCCTCCTATGTTTCATAAAAAGCACTCCAGTTCAGGTCTTATCTTTTCTTAGGTGACATGATCTATTATTAATAAATTTGGGCAAACAAACAACCCCAAAAACTAAAAATAGATAGCCACTGGCTTTATAAACTCTCCATCCATTAAAATTGGTTGGTTTCAATGTCTTCTGTCACTGGAAAATGTTGTTCCTCAAGCATTATGGTATGTAATGAAGAGGGTGAAATGTAGGTTGCAGGTAGTGATTCTGTGCATGTAGGAATAGGAAATTTAGAGGCTTCAGTCTGCGATACTCAAACATTTGTCACTTCGGCTGATTTGTTAGGCAGCTTGGAGCTATTCATCAGGCCCTGCTGTCACAGGGCAATTAATTTATGTTCTGCATCCTCATCTTCTGTCCTGGACCACATCAACAGAGACTCGTCTTGTCAGTCTTACAACCTTTGTGTCATGTCTGCTGATGTGTGTGCGTATCTTATTCTTATTAATTGTTGTTTTTTTTCATCCTCTTTTGTATATATTTTATTTCTATTATTTAACAATGCAATTTTAACATATTTTTCAAGTATATATTGTATATGTCTTTTTTATTATTATTATATTACGTTTATTGTTTTGCACTGTCTTCGTTTTGCAGTTTATTTGTATATGCAGCTCAGTTGAAAATGCTTTGGCAATATGAATTTACAAATATTTGTAATGCCAATAAAGCTCCTTAAAATTGAAGCTAATACTGACAGAGAGAGAGAGAGAATATACTGTAGATGGCTATTGTAGTATGATATTTTATTTGTTAGGAGTGCCTAGATAAATAAATAAAAAAGCTATTTCTTATATTTATGTTTATATAGTTAATACAATTTGGCATTAATTGTAGAATTATCACATTTAATTAAATGTATACAATCCAATTAAATAATAAAATGGGAATTTTACTGAGCTCAAAGTTTATTGTGTATTTATTTATTTTTGTCTCATATGGTATGACACTTTTAACACAAAATGCAATATTTTGTCATTGGTATATTAAGAACAGTTTTGAAATATGGATGTGCTATTAAGATGCTAATTGACTGAATAAAACATTAGACAAAAACACAATAATTGCATTTGTTTATTCAATTATGTGCACATTTATAATTGTAATATAAGATTTATTGTTAATATAATGTATTACAAAATCATTTAATGTTAGATTCAAAATAATGATTACATAATGAGGTCTTTGATGTTATTAAAGATAAATCTTGTTTGGGTAAGTTGAGAGCCACAACCAGTCAACAGAATGTAATTAAATAATAATAGTTTATTTACAAAATTTACAAAAAGTTTTAATAAATGAATACTTTTTTACATATACTGTATATAAATGCATACATATAATACATGTGCATAGATAAGAAACTAAAAGTATTAATACTCATTTATTTATTTATATATACACTTTTTATTGCTTATTGTTTTATTTATGTATTTATTTTAGGTCAGTTTGGTCTACCAGTTTGTTGTTTATGTGTTCTTATCTCAAATAAACTCATAAACTAATTACTATACTTCACTGAAGGCTTGTTTCAGTGATCAAATTATTAAAAATGATTGTGTAAAGCGATATGGTCCATCTATGAACTATACAATTTTGTACCATAATACATTTTATGTTTGAAATTTAAAATCTGTTCTGCTGCTTTCAGGGTCAGCTGTGGTAATAACATTGTGCACTTTCACTGGAGCTCACAATTACTCAATTAGCACAGACTTGTATGATGAATGCCTTAACATCCCTAGTTCAAACCAATGGCCCGCTCTTCCTGTGACACAATATTGGATTGGCCCTGTGGCTTTACAAGGCAGGACCTCATTAGTGAGCGGTCTAACATAACCTTTATGTTGAAGTGTCTGTGATGCCACCTCGATGGCAATGCTCTAATCAACATGGATTAATATTAGGGAGCAGCAGCAGGAGAATCCAGTGGAAGGTCTGACCCTCTTTATCATCATTAAGATACGGAGTGTTGTCTATATCTGGGCATGTAAGTCCTGTAATCTGACAGATGGAGAAATCAATGGTACTGTGTGTCACATTTGCAGGTGGCAGTTCTCTCCTCTAATTTACAACATCCGGTCCTCTAATCTGATTGGACAAGTGCTGTTATTACAGTTCTGTTGTAACATTTTTGTTATGGTCTTTTTTATCTGTCATACTTGTTTTCATTTCATTAATACTGAGGCTACATTCAGGGGTATATAGCATCCAATATAATGGCACATACAGTATACATCTTGTATAATACATTTTTGACTCAAGTCAACACTCGTGAAGTGTAAGTCAACACAAAGTGAAAACTTTACCTGTCAGTCAACTGCTGCAATAAAACTTGATTTTTAAACTCTGGTTACAGTACATGTGGCTAGAAAATAACACATTTTAAAAGTGCATACACTAATGTATACAGACAGACTTCATGGAACTTCAGTGTGCCTTGATATCAAGCACAGTAGCTCAGATAAAATTAATGAGAATTCTGCTCTAAATGTAATTGGCAGAAATAGTAAGAAATTGGCAGATTTTTTTCATGCTTTCTAATTGTTCTTATACTTTTTGCACTTTATTATCATGCAGTAACACAGTGGCATTCTGCAATGATTGATGTATGCAGTCATGAAATCAGAGACACTCAGCTCAATCCGAACAAATGTGGTCAAAAGAGATGCAAATACGATCAGGTGTAAATGGTGATGGCGCCTGTCCACTTGTGATTGGATTGCCCAAAACGCATCTTAATACCTGGCAATAAACAGGAACAGGGCACACACACTGCTGGAGTGAGAGAGAGAGAGTGCAATCAAAACTTATGCACTGGGTTTAAATGATTTTCTAGTTTTTTTTTTTTTTATCTGTCAAAATAACAGACAGCATTTGAAATTACCCATCAAAATGTCAAAAAATCTGTAAATGACAAAGAATATTCGGTTAACACAACCCCTGCATACATGTATTATAACACTGATAACTGTGCAAGCTTAACATTCTCATGTGTAATTTTCACACAGGTGAGGAATGATGTTTCAATAACATGTCGCAATAGGCTTATAGTGGGTATATGTAAACATTCCGTCTCACTAAACACTCCTATCCGTGTGGAATAATACAGTCCAAACAGTCTTTGCTCATCACAACATCTTCACTCCAATCTCCCTGCGAATGAGCATTACTGGACTAAATAAACAAGGGAAACAAATTCTGACCCAACAACAAAGAGTAGAAAATGAATTTGATGAGAGGAAGCATCACAGTCTGTGTCAGTTCTTCCACTGATAGCTGTGATGGGGTCAAATTATTACACAAATCAGAATATTTCATCCCACCAGTCTTTAGATATTATGCATCCTTTATAATTGTATTCAGGCGCTGTTGCAACCTGAAACAAAACAAGATTTATGACAGTTGCAGGTAATCAAACATGCATACAAGAAGGAAATTATTGACAGTCTCCTCAAAGTTCATAGTTGATTGTCATCTGTGCTATAGCTCAGAGGTGTGCTGAATGTTAATGCAAGAGCTGATCTGAAACACAGTGGTGCAGTGCAGACACAGAGACATGAAAAATGCATGGAACTCTGTGTCTCCAAGTCCACTCATCGGAATTCCACTACCTTTCCAACTGGCCAACAAGCAGGAATATCAATTACATTTGCAATTTGGGTAGTAGTGAGTGAGTGGGAAACCACAGAGCTCCCTTGAGACAAACTGCTCTGAATTCACACAGAACTCAGCACTGAGCTGTCACTTCAGGAATGAGGAAAATGCCTACCTTGGTGTGTTAATGGAGAATGGAGACAGGCGGGAGTCTATTCACTGAAGAATATATTTATTACTGTTCATTTACTGTTTATTACAAACATTTTAGTGTGTGCTCCTCCCATGATCCACTTTAAATGAGAGCCACTGACTTATGGGAAACTTGTTACTATGCTGCAAATATAATAATAATTATTATTTTCTTAGTAAAATAAAGGCATCTAAGCATCCTTAAAGCAAGATAAATTTACTTGTGAAGCAAATTAGGTTTCAGAGAATTCATCTTGAATTAAGTTAAATTAAGTTAAGGTAAATAGTGTTTTTTCTTGTTTTAAGCATATATATATACATTTTGTTAGATATATGCTTAAAACAAGAAAAAAATATTTGCCAATAGAACTGTTCAGTCTTAAAACCAGGAAGAGAATTAGCATTTTCGAGCCATGAGTTTTTTTTTTTTTTGTGGATTTATGAGTAAAATATGGTCTGTGGTAAATATAACTTTAATATATGTGGTTGTTTTGTTTTAGAACTTAAATTACACACTTTAATACCCTGAACATGAATTTTGAAGCCGCATTGAAACAAATTTTTATTTTTTTCCAAATTCACATTTGAGGCATACAAGTATGTTGTGAAACAAAATATCCACATACTGTATATTTAAGTCATGTTGACCACAGACCTAAGTTTGTTCATAAATCCAAATCAAACAAAAAACATAGGAAATTCTCGAGGGAATCAATTTCGAATTAGACTTCCATGTTCGCTCACAAATTCACATCATGGCAGAAGAGATTTATGGAGTAAGAAAAAAAACTAATTGGGATAAATCACTCAAAACTTCTAGTGTTCATTTGCTTAACCACATGAATACCTTTATTCCATTATAAACACAAAAGGATTTGTTAGGCACAATGACAGCCTCAGTCACTCACTATTCACTTTCATTGTATGGTAAAAAAAATATGCAATGAAAGTAAATGGTGACTGAGACTAACATTCTGCTTAACATCATCTGTTGTCTTTCACAGAGAGAAGAAAGTTTTCCAGGTTTGAGCAAATGATGGGTGAGCAAATGATGACAGAATTTTCTTTTTTTTTTTGTGAAATATCCCTTTGATTCAAGATATATTCTCTGAAAACACAACTTATTATCTTTGCAATCTTGCTTCTGAAGTAAATGTATCTTGTTTTAAGATTGTTTAGATATTTTTACTGATTTGCAGTGTACTAGCCTTCAGCATAGTTAACAGACCCAGTATCTTCCTCTCTGTTTATTTCAGGAAAACCCATATATGTGTAATAATGAATGTGATGCTGAAACAGAGGAGCTGGCCCACCCACCCGAGCTTATGTTTGACTCTGAGGGACGAAACCCAACAACATTCTGGCAGACAACCTCATGGAAGAAATACCCAAAGCCCCTTCAAGTCAACATCACACTCTCCTGGAACAAAACAATTGAACTGACTGATGACATTGTCCTAACCTTTGAGTCTGGGCGACCAGAGCAAATGGTGCTGGAGAAGTCACTGGATTACGGTCGTACGTGGCAGCCATACCAGTTTTATGCTGCTGATTGCTTGGATGCCTTTACGATGGAGCCAAAAGCAGTGCATCAACTTACCCAAAGTATCATGCTAGAGATCATCTGCACTGAAGCCTATTCAACAGGCTATGTGTGGAAGTATGACAAGACTGTACGCTTTGAGATCAAAGACCGCTTTGCCCTGCTTGCAGGCCCAAGGCTGCACAACATGGCTTCTCTGTATGGACAACTGGACACCACTAAGAACCTGAGGGATTTCTTCACCCTCACTGACCTACGCATCAGACTTCTACGGCCGGCCACTGGAGCCACAATGGTGGATGAGAACAACCTCTCTAGATACTTCTATGCCATCTCGGACATCAAAGTTCAGGGCAGGTAAGTTAATGCCTCTATGGGACTGAATTGTAATTAACATACCATGCCAATGATGTGATATAATGGACAACTATAAATATCCAAAACTTGTGAAATACAGACAACACAAAGGGGGGAATTCACTAAGAATGAATTTCACCAACCGATAACACCAATTACTGTATTTGCATCCATTATATGTGTTATTTTATTACCCAATTCACTAAAAGAGTCACGCAAATCAGGTAACAGCACAAACGCACCCTGGTTCTGAGTGCAAGGTCAGTGAAAATGCAGCAGACTACTGCAATTTTCCACTCTTTACTGGGACTCTACTGCATCACTCCACCAGTGATCTTTTTAAAATGCCAAAAGTATCTCGATACAGCATACTGTGTGTCCGGTTGTAATGTTCTTATTCATCATTTGATCATTTACACTAGCATGATCAAAACAAATTAGCACAAACAGTTCTTTTTAATAAAACTCTATATGCCAGCTGCTTTCCATGGATGGTAATAGCGCTCACTGTGTGATCGAGGTACAATTATTGAATAAGTCACTATAAAACTATATAAGCCTAACTCAGATAGAAGGAGATGTGGTATTGCTGATTTGCATTGAACTCTCAATTTTTGGTAGGTCAGTCATTCACTACTCTAAAACTAAGTAAAGCTGGATAGAGGGTAATTGCAATAAAGAATAAAATGGACCTAATTCAGCTTTTAAAAAAGGGAAAGAAGTGTGGCATGCATTATAATATATTCACAAGTCAAATGATGGCACAATAAAAACAAAAACACCAGCAGCTGTTCTCCAATTTGGGGCGGAATGGCTCATACGCAGTTGGTTTATGTGAGAATAACTTGGTACATAATGGTGCGTTTGATAGGTCCCCTGTGAATGTAAATGAACAGTTCTAAATTAGGATTCTCAGGACTGCAGTTGTAGATTAGGACAATTAGAGGGTGAGCTAATTGGACAGAGACTAATCTACAAATTAAGACCATTTACTGTTGGTTATATAATAACCACTAGGAACACATCACCATGCAAGTGTGCCTGTTGGGTGACATTAATAAGACTTTGCTTCTGTAATGAATACTGATGGTATTTTATGTAGATGGTAGCACATGATGTGTGATTCTTCAGGTTGTACATCTTATAGAGTTTAGAACACACTGAGGCTGATAAATATTCATTTGAAGACCCATTTCACAATATCGAACAGTTTCTATAGTTCAGTCTGCATTATGCACACCACAGTACACAATACTCACGTATCCTTCCTCACATGTCAGAGAATTGTTTGGTTTTTGAGTTGAATCTGAAGTTGTGCTCAGGAAATCATGCACATGAACCATCACTCAGGCATGAAATATAAAACAAAAACAATACAAAAATGTTTGACATTTGGCATTACTTGATGCAGACAGTTACAAATAGTGTCAACAATGAAATATCACAAATATCTAAGAGCCTTATTCATGAAGCACAGACAGACACATAGACAAATTGCACAGACAAATTTCTGTGAAAATTGTTCATTAAAGCAGTTCTTACGCAATTATCACATTGAATTGAAATGGCCTCTAGTGCATTTTAAGTGACATGCCACATACAAATTTTACTTTTATCTAAAACCAATTACAAATGTCAGTTGAAAGACATAAGAACATCCATATTCATTAATAAAAAAATAACGTGAAAAATAGTAACATGATTTTGAATGCTATTAGCTAGGAAATTTAAAAAAGTGGTCCAGATCAATTGTCAGCTTTGAGCAGGTATAAATTATTAATATTTTTGTGTGATGACAGAAAATAACACCTACAAATTTATTTTTAAAGACCCTCTCCCTCCTTTTTATAAATGTAAAATAGAGCAAAAAGGAGATGCTATATGTCTTTAATGAAGGGTTACTGTTGTAGGGCTGTTGATGTGTTGAGAGGCTGAGAGAAGAGGGAGGTTTGAAGGGTGGAGGGCATGGTGCTTGGAAGGGCCTCCACCTACAGTCCCCTAATGAACTTGTTCAATGCAGTCTTGTCTAAATGATCACCACAGGAAATTGTGGGTTCATTAAAATCTGTGATTCAGTTATCATACTTCAAAAATAGTATTTATGTCTCAAAATAAGACCATCAGTTTTATACGTGTTACAATTTACACAGACAAAAGCATTCTGAAAGAGTACATTTTCTACGGAGCCCCCGAAGTGACCTGTGCAAAAAAAAAAAAATCAAAGAGACCTTCGAGTGCGCACGAGAATCTTTCGCGTGCCCACGAGAAACCGTTAGTGTGCGCACGCGTTACAGTTTCCGGTGTGTATAGCTCTTTTCCGATTGCATCATTGCCATCATTCATTTACTCAAAGATACCAAGAGCATGGATGCGCATGTATTTATAGAGATATATTGTAAACTTGGCCTTCAATACAAAGACATTACTGTCTATGACATTTGTAATACTGTCATGGCTAAGACACGCTTTGATCTTCCAAAGGACACTAATCATGCAATAGACTTGTACTTGCATTTAACACTAGAACTACCGGAATTCTATAACTACTAGAATGGCCATAGCGGTCATTCTGACCATTCATACTAGACTGTACCAAATGTCATGTCATATTTACATTTGAAACTTCTATTGAGGTTTTAGAATGAAGCTTCTAATGTCTGTCTTCATATTTTATGACATCATCACCCTAAAAAGAAAAAAATCCTCGAACAAAATCCTCAATTTGAATAAAATAGAATAATATGGATCAAATGGAGCATGGAGCGCCAAGCGAACGCAGATAGTCCAACATAATACAGTCTTTTTTTGTAATATATAATAGTGTTAGACTATACAAATACATAGGCCTATATATACATATATATATATATATATTAGCTGCTAGACTGCCCCGGAAGGTGCGTGCCTCGCTTTGTGTCCAGCAAGTTTTTTCACCACAGTGAAAATGGTTTTGAAAGTCTAAACGCCAACAAGCATGGATTGAGGCAGAATATTTCGTTTATTAAGGAAATTATTACATCTATCCTTTTTCAAAACATGTTGACTTTTGGACTTTACAACGCTCTGGAGTTATTGTAAATTGGAAACAATCCTATGCAGCCACCACTGGAATCAAAATCCATGAATAAATGAATCTGTTATATTAATAATAAACACCAGGACACGAAATGTAAATTCTAATGAATGTGAATATGTATTAGTTCATCGACGATCACAGAACTTGCTATTGTAGCTGATTACAGATGCAACTTTGATTATTTATATTAAATTATTTTCTTTGTAAAATAAAAACAAATCAATACAATAGCTTATAAAAACATCTTATTTTATATAAAAAAAAACTTATATTTCTAAAGTTTCTCATGCGCATGCAAAAGTCTCTTTGATTTTTTTTTTTGCACAGGTCACTTCGGTGGCTCCGTAATTTTCAGCTAGCTGTCTTTTTTTTTTTTTAATAAATGTTTATAAATAAATAAAACTCAACACAAAATGACTTCTTTAGGCAACCAAATGTAAGTAGGAAATCTTCCTCTATGTTTCAGCTAACTTTTGTTCATTGGATTTAAGAAATTATAATTCTGATGCACCTACTTCTCTGCAGCACTCTTATTTTACCATTTATTCTTTCCTGGGGCAAATCAAGGGTGAGTATCTCCAATATTGTCCCCTGTCTGTGGGTTTTCAATTCAAAGGATTCCTAAAAATCTCAGACAAAGAGAATAATACTGCATTGGTCTTTTGACCAGGGTTATGTAGTTATTCACTTGGGTGGAGCTAGTCGTTTTGAGGGGACTCATCTTTTTGGCCTCAGAAGTCTCCCTGGGAGCAACCAGACGAGAGAGGTATCGGAAGGAAATGTCTGTTCTTTTGAGGCTCTTCCTATAATGGTCTGTGGAATAACACACAAAGCCTTGAGCAGACCAGAGTAGAGTAGCCAAAAACTGTACCCAAGTAAAAGTACAATTACTTAAACAAAATAATTACTCAAGTAGAAGTAAAAAAAAGTACTAACATAAATAATTACTTGAGTAAGAGTAAGAAAGTATCCAGTTAAAAGGATAACGAGAGTAACGCGTTACTTTCACAAATTACATAATGGATGTTAACTCCCCTATATTCCATTACATAATACACATTTAACAGGTATTACAGAATAATTTGTATTTTTAATATTAATGTAAATTCTGTCATTATTCATCATCATGTTGTTCCCTATCAAAAAGCTACACTTTGATGCTGTGCTGATTTTGCTCATTGGGAACGTCTTTAGGATTGACCACCTGTGAATATGTGTGCAATACGTCAATTAAATTGACCAGAATTTATAGCCTCTGCTGGTGACATCATATAGCAGGGCTATAAATAGATGCATCACAGGTGCATCATCAGGTCTTTTGTCTTCAGACCACTCTGTGTGTGTTGTGCTTCTTAAGCTGTCAGAAATTTATTTTCCACTGTTAGGAATTAGAATTTGTTTGGCAGTGTGCAGAAAACCTTTTCTCCTTTCCAAGAATGAATGTGAAGCAAAGCAAGCAGTGTGTGTTCCCGTGTTTACGCTCTATGGCGGAAACGGACACACACCAGTTTTGTTTTGTGTGTTCGGAGGAATCCTTATACTTCCCGTGTCTTCGTGCCCTCGACATATTCGACTATCATGGGTGCTGAGACATGGGGGTATTCCATGATGCCGCCAGTAGAAGAGACACGTGTGGGTTATCTCTAGCCTGGCTCGGCATCATCTGTTAAGAGACCCACTCTCCCCACAAAGCCGTACAGGGCCACCTTCATGCTTGTGGGAAAAGCTTATCAGGCAGCAGGTCACAGTGTTGTGGGCGTACCAGGCTGATCTGCTGAAGGACATGAGTGCGGGCAGTACGGTCTATGAAGAGGCTTTCGCCGAGCTTCGTCATACCACAGATCTGTCTCTCCGGGCGACCAAACAGATGGCTCGCGTCATTGGCCGGTCTATGGCTGCTTTGGTCAGCACAGAAAGATATTTATGGCTAAACCTTTCGGGCATCAAAGACAGGGACATAGTCTTCTCTCTCAATGCCCTGGTTTCGCCTTCTGGCCTATTTGGTGACACCATGAACACGGTTATCACCAGGTTCCAGGAGGCGAAAAGCCATGAGGAAGCCTTTGGGCAATTCCTCCCTCGCTGCACTCAGCCCAGCCCTGATACTTCTAGAAGGGAGGCTCAAAAACAGAGCGTAGCGAATCGTGTTCCCCCTCGCAAAGTTTGGGGACCGGCTCGTTGCCCTCACCAGTCCCAAAAGCAAGACCTCAGGACTGTCATATCTAAGAAGATAAAGCCCTGACAGTTTTGCACCCAGCCGTGGGGGTAGCCCCCCCTTGGGACGGGTCGTGTGAAACATCCACCTATACCCTCCTGATACCCCCACGAAACCGCTCCTTTCCCGCCGCCTCTGGCATTTCGGGAGTTAGCAGCTTCCAGCTAAATGTTGGGCGTTCCGTTGCTTCCTGCCATAGCCCAGGATGCAGGACACTCGACATCCCCTCAACCGGAAGTGTCAGAATATAGAAAAAAGGGCAAAAACCCATCTCAGAGAACCCATCTCAGTGAGGAAACTACTGCCAGGTGTTTCTATAAGGGCCCTAAGACAAGTAGAAAAAGGCTACAGAACTCAATTCATTCGTCGTCCTCCGCGTTTCAACGGTGTGTTTCCCACTACCGTGAAACCAGAACAAGCGTGTTTACTGTGGGAAGAACTGCAAATCTCCTGGTCAGAGGGGCCATAGAACATGTTGCCCTTCCAGAGAGAGAATCAGGTTACTACAGTGATACTTCCTGGTCCCCAAGTAGGATGGAGGGTTGTGTCCGATTTTAGGCCTTCGAGGCTTGAATCGCTCAGAGGGCGTTCAAGTTGCTAACCATCAAGACAGTCGTGTCTCAAATCCAATATCACGATTGGTTGGTCACGATCAATCTCATGGATGCGCACTTTCATAGAAAGTCTGCCACAACACAGGGAGTTCATGATGTTCGCTTTCGGGGGCGAAGCTTTCCAATATCAGGTTCTTCCATTCGGTATAGCCTTATCACCCCGCACATTCAAGGAATGCATGGATACAGCACTGGCTCCTTTGCGACTCCGGGGCATCCGTATTCTGAATTACATAGACGACTGGCTAATACTAGCACAGTCACAAGAACTGGCATTACAGCACAGGGATATCGTCTTAGCTCATCTTGGCTCAACGTCAAGAAAAGCGTTCTCTCTCCCACTCAGAAAACAACCTATCTGGGGATAGTATGGAATTCTATCACAATGCGGGCACAATTGTCTCCCGCTCGAATCGTGTCAATTCAGAACACCCTGAGCAAAGTCAGGCTAGGCCAAGGTTGCACTGTTCGTCAATATCAACGAATACTAGGTCTCATGGCATCTGCGTCCTCGGTGATCACTTTGGGCCTTCTGCACATGAGACCGTTTCAGTTGTGGCTCAAAGTCAGGTGATTTCATCCAATGACCAGTCCCCTAAGGCTGATAAGGGTTACGCGCCGTGCACTTCGTACCCTTTCTATGTGGTTCAGACCCCGGTTCCTCACTTTGGGTCCCACTTTAGGTGCGTCTTGCCGTCGCAAGTTGCTAATGACAGATGCCTCCCTGACGGGCTGGGGAGCGGTCTTAAGTGGTCGTCCAGCTCAAGAGGAATGGGAGGGTCATCAGTTCGATTGTTACATCAACTCTCTCGAGTTGACGGCTGTATTTCTGGCCCTGAAATACCTCCTCCAGAGGCTGTCATGTCTTGGTGCGTTCGGGCAACACAGCGTTAGCCTCTTGCATAAACCATCAAGGAGGCACGGCAGATTCTCCTTTTGGCCCAGGGCAAGCTCCTGTTAATCAGAGCAGTTTATATCCCTGGATGCCTGAATAGGGAGCAGATTTACTGTCCAGACAGAAAATACAGACGGGGGAGTGGAAACTCCACCCCAAGGTAGTGGAACAAATCTGGTTGAGATTTTACAGAGCAGAAGTGGACCTCTTCACCTCCCAACAGACAGCGCAATGTCCCCTCTACTTCTCTCTGTCACCCAGCCCCCCTGGTTCTGGACACGATGGCACATACATGGCCCAGAATGCGCCTGTATGCATTCCCTCCGTATTCTCTGCTCCCGGAAGTCTTGGCCAGAGTTCGCCAGCAAGGGTCCTGCCTCTTACTGATAGTGCTGTGTTGGCCGAACAGGGTATGGTTCTCAGAGATAATGTCTCTCCTCGACGGCTCGCCTTGGGCGATTCCGGAAAGGAGGGACCTTCTGTCTCAGGCACAGGGGACAATATGTCATCCCCGGTCCGAGCTGTGGAACCTTCATGTTTGGCCCCTGAAAGGTACCAACTGAGGGACACTGGGCTTTCACCTGAAGTTATCGAGACCATTCTAAGTGCTAGGGCTCCAATAAATGCCAATAAATGGGGTGTCTTTGAAAGATGCACATAATGCAGCTCCAGTTAACTGCCAGATTGCTTCAGTTCTGGACTTTCTGCAGGAAAAATTATCAGCAGGCACATGGCCCGCCACTCTCAGGGTTTATGTGGCCGCTCTATTGGCTTGCTATGCCTTGATTGATGGGATGCTGTTGGGGAAACATCCCCTGCTAGCTCGCTTTGTTCTTGGAGCCATGCATTTGAGGCCTCCTGTTAGGACCAGGATCCCTTCATGGGACATAGCAATAGTCCTTGAGGGTCTGGTTGAGACCCCCTTTGAACCTCTAGAGTCAGCGTCTGATAAATTTCTGACTCTCAAGATGGTTTTTCTTATGGCAATTACTTGTCTAAAAATAACTGGAGATATGCAGGCTCTGTCTGTCGTGCCATCCTGCTTAGATTTTGCCCCAGGAATGGCTAAAGCAATATTGCATCCTCATCCTGACTACCTATCTAAGGTTCCTTCCTCGACCGTACATCCGGTCACTCTCGAAGCCTTCTGCTCCCCGCCATTTACAACCCCGGAGCAGGAAAGACTGTGACCAGTCCATGCCCTTCAGACTTATGTCCACAGCACTAGCCAGTGGCGTAAGTCAGGGCAACTATTTGTTTGTCATGGGGGCTGTAACAAAGGGGCGGCCGACACCAAGCAAACTATGTCATATTGGGTGAGGTATGCTATTGCCCTGGCCTATGAAGCACGCTGTCAAGCTTCGCCAGTAGGTATCAGGGCTCACTCTACCAGAGGGGTCACCTCCTCTAAAGCTTTGGCCAGAGCTGTCCTTCTGCAACATGTTTGTAATGCGACAGGGGGGGGACAGGCGCTACATGACTAGCATGGGAGCAAGCCTTTTCTCTCACTATGTCTCTCACATAGGACGTGAAGTGGCTGGGGCTATCTTAAAGCTATGAAACGCATCAGGGAAGGCGTTCTTTCCCGGTCCTATTCTTTCAGGAGGAAAAGACCATGCGGAGGCCACATCCTGCCCAGTCTAGGGGGAGGTAACATGTGGCAAATACACCATGAGTTTATGAAGCCGTACGTGGGAAATGGCGTGGTGGTAGGTCCAGTCTAATGAGGGAGGACTCTACAAGCACAGCGACTGGGGCAGCGGGGCTGCCAAAGGGAAACACGGGTCCGCCGACAGGGTGACTGTACCGTGGGAAATACATCATGGGGAGTTTGCCTGAAAAGGGAACTAAGCCCGTGCAGCCCGACCACAGTACAGAGCACCTGTGACTCGTAGTGGGTCTGGCCGTGAATTGCTCTGCTGAATTCGCCGGCCAGAAGGCTATGGAGTAGAGGAGCGATGCTTAGTGGCTAACCTGGGTTAGAAGGCGCAATGGATCAACTTGGTGAAGGGCGCTGTGTGCAAGTGGAACATCCGGTCGGTTGTGCCGTGTTACCGAGTCCTACTGGCTCGGACCTGACAAAATATGGGACAAGACCGACTCAACCCTGAGATTGTAAAATCTGGCAAAGTTATTAGGTGTTTCCCAGCCTGCTGCTCTGCAGATGTCTGCTAAGGAGGTGCCATGGGCCAGTGCCCATGAGGATGCCACACTTCTCGTAGGGTGTGCTCGAACCTTGCTTGCAGGCTCATGACCTGGTCACTGAAGGGGGAAGAAACAGTGATATTCTGAACTGTTTTTACAATTTAAAAGAACAGTTTTCTATTTGAATATATTGTAAAATGCAATTTGTGATTAAAGCTGAATATTCAGCCTCATTACTGCAGTCTTCAGTGCCTCATGATCCTTCAGAAATCATTATAATATGCTGATTTTCTAATATGGGCATATTTAAAGTGCATTTTACTCATTGAACCTGAACACATATTTTCAAGCACAAGCTTCGTTGATGATAATGAGGCAGCATAAACACTAGTTAAAATATAATCGAAACATTCATATTATTTTTATATCATATTACATATCATATTTATATCATACAGCATACAAATTAAATGCCTGCTTTAGCCGAAACAGCATTTAAATATAACTAAAACTTGCCTATTAGGACATATTTCAAATTTCAATACTCCATTTCAATAGCATGTCAATTAATTTGTAAGTAAAACTAAATTACTTACTCATCCGAAATTGTATCCTCGGCTGGAACAAGTCTCTCTTCAAAATGCAAACATTCATCGGAGTCCCGCTCTTCTTCTGAGGAAAATATTAACTCTTCATCACTATCCAGGAGTTTCTCGCTTGTGTTTCGTGCGGTCTTCCAAATGCACAGAAAAGTGAATGAACTTTGTTTTTAAAGCACAGTTAGGGGTGTTTACCATTTGCATTGATCGTGAGTGTGATCACATTAGGGATAATTAGGGATAATTAGCTGAGACAGGAGAAATTGTACATCACTTTGTTTCATACCGATTACATTGCAGGATAATATTTGTTTTAAATTTGAATTGTTTTTTAAAAGGTGCACTTACTCATTTTTCTCTCATTAAAAAAAGTTTTACACCTAAAGAAATTAATAGTACTTTCAACATATCTGTTTAAAATGATGTACACTCACATCAAATGAAGACTCCAGTCACATCAGTGCTCTAGAAATAGTTTTATTCTACATGGAGTGGGTCACTTAATGGTAGCTGCCATATTGAAATCACATGACCATCTTAATACTACTTTTTATCAAAGTAACCCCCTTATTGTTGAACTTTGTGGTATATTGATACATCAAATTTAACAGATGTGTTTTATGTCTTTAAAAGATATCGAGCATTCATTTGTCATTGCGGTAAGAGGCAACCATGACTGGGTAATGTGGCCTTACCTTGCTTATACTGGGTAAAATGTGCTGTGTACTGCCGAGCTGTGAGGATAAAATGTCTGTTCTTTGCCAGAGAAGGTTCTGAAAATAAATTATTTTGATTTAAGTTCATCAGATGTCTCCAGCCTATGATTTTACCACGAACTTAATTTGTGTTGTGTAACAGACTTTTTTCACTGAATAAATTAATTATAGGTAACAAATATGTTGTTATGTTGTGAAATCAATAACTAATAACTTTTACTTTTGTGTGATCAGTATAAAGTCCAAGATGGTCATACACAAAACTTTATATCAGCTTGCTGAATGTACACTTAACATACCTATCAGCTTAATGAAAGGACAAAACAAGGACTCATGATTTATGAACTACCCTCAAAATCAGCTTACATTCTAAAACATCTCACATTTAATCAAATATATTTTTAGCATACTGCAGTTTTTTCACTCAATTTAAATGTGCATGATCTAAGGAAAGATTATTCAGATGAAGAGCTCCAAAAGTAAAATTCTCAGGGAAAAAAGCTGCATCGCTTTGGCTTATTTTAGTCCCATCTGACTCTCAAGTTGTAGTACTAAAATAAATGCTCAACATGTCAAAGACTGTCAACTTTGCTGTTGATTTCAGAGTATCTTGCAGAAAGATCTACTTAATAGTTCAACTCTTCTGTTTATCCTCATTTTTCTCTCATGTGAAATATGTTCCCTGCACTCAGACTGATGCATAACCATAGCAATGAGATATAGTTATAAAAGTCACAGTTTTACAATTTCATTGAAAAACAAAAAAAACAGCATGAGTTTTTTTCATGCTTTCAGTAGTTCGTAAATTAATGTAAACCTGTTGTGAGGATAGTGAAAACGAATTTAGCTAGCTGTCCCTGGAGGAGGGCTCGAGAATTGACCAGAGCTCGAATACCCCCCAGGACTTGTAGAATTAATGATGAGAGGATGGAGGACATTGGGTGGATGGAGGGATGCCGGAAGAGTCATCACCGCCATGGAGGTAAGCAGCTGTTTATATATGCTTACTCTGGCGATGAGATTAGTCGGATTAAATGAACATGCTCCTCCCGAACTTTGTTATGAAACTCCATATGTATAATTCAGGCAGTTTGCAGTTCTATTAAAAGTGTCAATCAATCTTTGTGCACAACAGTGCAAATGAATGGAAAATAATGTCTGTTAATATGGAGACTGTCCAGCTCACATGAGGTTCGATTTAGCATGTCATAGGCTGAGCTTTTGTGTACAGATGTTTGTCACAGCTGACCATGTTTCCTGCCAATCATTCTTGATTCAAATGTAAGATGTTTAATTAGCTCTAATGAGAAGCTTTGCTGCAGTCATCAATAATAAACGAGCAATGGAAGAAAAACATCAAGATAAACTCTCCCTTGAGGTACTGCACTAAACTTCAATATCAACACATTCTGCTCTCAAAAATAACACTACATTATTCATTTATCCCAGCTTTGGAGCTAATATTATTTGAATGTTTATTTGATAACTGAACTTAAGTGAACATAAATATAGACACATAATCTAATTTAAGAAAAAAGACTGAACTGACCAAAGTAGACTAAAAGACAGAGTCATGGTGATTTTTTATTTTATTTTTATCATTATAATCACCCAACATTTTTCCACATACTCCATGTCCCCACTTCACTGTTTATCTAAGCAGCTTTCAAGATGAGGAAGAGGTTGTGTTTGATCAAAGTGGGGATGGGGCTAATGAGTCCCTTATTAGCATAATATTCATGCAGATCGGTGTAACTGCTCCATAATAGGCCTTGTCGTTGTAACAAATTGCAGGCATAGCTCCCAGGAACCAGATGCCCCAAATTCAAATCGGATTTGGTCGCAGTGGAATAATCGGAGTAGGCGAATAACGCTGTGATGAATTCCTAATATTTATCGGGAAATCTGGCGAGCCCCTCTGGGGTCGACAACATTTTGAGGTGCGACACAAACAAACACAAAATTTGCCTTAGATGTATTACATTCCACCCAGATGAGGGAGGAAATTGGCCACCACGCAGAGTCAGTCAGTCTTAATAGGAATCCTCATTTCAACAGCATCACAGTAGTGAATAATGTGGCCTTTATTGTGAGGGTTATTATTGAAGTTTCAATAAACCCAAGGCACAGGACATGTCAAAAGGCAATTTTGATTCTTCCACTTTGCATTTATAATATCATGCAAAGCAGAACAAAGGAACAACATAGGCTTAGTTGCTGTTATGTTGGGTGACAGCTCTACATAGTTGGCAATTTCCTAAACTAAACTTATAAACCATACAAAACATGGATGTATATCAGAACAATTCAAGTGCTTGTTTTAAATTTTTACTTTTCCATCTGTACATTTACAATTCCTCTTCTCCCATCACCACTTGCCTGTGATCTGTTTACCTCTTTGCTCAGTGATACAGGCCACATCACTGTTATCTCTCAACCAAAACTGTTTGGGCAGATGTTGAGAACAAAGCAGGTTCTTCAAAAACTAGGTTGGTTAACATACAAAATGAGTGAACATTCAGCTGCTCCTGTGAAGTTTAGGAAGATGGACAGGTCAGGGGTTTTCGTTTCCCTTTGTGATGAGATTAATGTCAGATGTCTCTGTGCCTCCACTATAGTTAACATACACAGGTCTCAGTCTGCTTCTCACTGCAAAGACATCTAAGAGTCTTCTCATCCTCTAGGCCTGAAGGTAGTGGAGTTTTTCAAGGGTCATACGGCAAGAGCAGAACTGTGACTTTTCCTTAAAACTATTAAAAGATATCTAATATTTGTAAGCAATATCACATGGGTGTTGTTGTGCTAAATATAAACATGGCTATGATTAGTCAACATGGCTGATGCTTACAATAGCACATTTGCGAGTGTGGTATTGCTTTCAGTTCTATAAACAATATAAATGTAAATGTTAGACAGAATATGGCCAGTTATTTTGTATAATTTGAATATTCTTTATCAACCATTGTGTGTTGGCAAGCAACATTGCAAACACAGGCAAGTGGAGTGATACAAACAGTGAAGCCTTCCAATGTAATACTCAATATCAGCACGGTTGGAACTTCGCCTGTCCCATAAGATTCAAGGACCAAAACTAACTCGTGTGCAATAATGACCTTGTAACGTAGTTCAATGGAAAGGAGGAGGCGAGATCCAGCTTGGCAATATAAATTATATTTCAATTATAAACTTAAACAAAAGACAACAACACACACATGACGGACATGTCCGTAAACGATCTCTCTCTCCCGTACCATCCTCCGCAGTCGGCCTTTATCCCTCTTGGAGGCTTGTTTAGCCTGATCCCGGCCCCGCCCTCCTCCCTGCCACATTCCTCCCTCGTTCTCTCAGGCTGGGGAGCCCCCGGCATGACGTATACCCCCCCCCTTCCGTCTACCTGGACGAGGGAGGTGACAAGGGGACAGCCATGGGGAACTCCGAGGGTGGAGCCGAGGTAGGCGGAGCCATGGAAGTTTCTGGTAGCGGAGCCATGGAGGGCGGAGCCGTGGAAGACCCAGGTGGCAGAGCCATGGGTGGCTCAGGAGGTGGAACCGTAGAAGGCTCTGGAGTCTGAGCCGTGGGAGGCTCAGGAGGCCTGGGAGGCTCGGGAGGCGGATGCTAATGGTGCGATGATTTACAGCTGCTAGTCTTCCCGCTAGGAATACGCTGCACTTACATTTCCTGTGAAGACATACAATCAAATTCAAACATTTAAAATCGTCAAGATTCGTACGACTTTCCTAAATTTGGCTAATTCGTATGATACTGTGTGACTGCACTTATTTGAATTTCCAAGACTTTCACTACAGCCAATGATGTAGCTGGACATCGTTTCCATCCAATACGCAACAATTTCTTGCTTCTGTCACACACAACAGCTTCCTATCATGTTTACACTCTCAACTGATTGGTTAAGTTTAGATAAGGGGTTTGGGCAAAGCCATAATAATAATAATAAATATGTCCTTTACACCTCGTGCTTCTCACACTTACTTCCACATTAGACATCTGGGAATTTACACGTGATGAAGTTGTATGAGATCAGGTTGTTTTGACAGTGTTGCTAAGTCATGCCCATCTTTATATTAAAACATATAAAAAGGTGGGTCATTTTTATTTTTTATTAGATGACATTGCTCAGGTTCAACCTAACTCTCTTTGAAAAAATCATGAATATGATTTATGAAGTACATCTCATAGACAATGATGCTCAGCAGTCATGTCTTCAGAGAGAAAAAGCTCAATGCAAGTGTTCCCTGAATCATAACAGAAGGGTGGAGAGTGGAGTTAAATGAGTCACTGAGTGGTGCCACTCTTAGATAATAGCCAAAATCCACTGTCAGGGAGCAAGGAGAAAAAAGGCCAATAAAGAATGATTAAATGGATTTTTATCTCTATGCCCCCCAGCAAAAGCATCACATCCCTCGCCATTGCACTACAGATACAGTGAACTTTGTGACATCGCTTTGATGATCCTTTTTCGACTAGTTTTTAATTAACCCGAGGGTCAGCTCTCAAAGCACTTTACTTTAGGGAATTTTATTATCTAGATGAATGGCGGTTAGATACATCCACAGATTCGAAATATGGAAACAATTTAATTGATGACCATTTATGAGACTCAATAGAGGATGTCCAAGCGATGAATACAGGTAGATGCACCTCCATAATGCTGAAAATAAAAAAGAGCCTATTAATTTCCAAAAACATACACAAGTTACTGTGACAGGGTGGAGGGCGGGGCCGGGTTGTGATGCTACACACCCAGCCTCTAATCAGGCTAATCAAACCTCAGAGAGGGATAAAGGCCAACTGGAGACTGCAGTGGGACAGAGTGAGAGATTTTCAGGCAGCAGTCCATCACCTTTGTGTGTTTGTCTTTTTCTTTAAGTTCCTCATTAAAATATTATTTATATTGTCAAGCCGGTTCTCGCCTCCTCCTCTATTCTTTATAAGTGTTCTGCACAATTATAAAGAATACTCCTATTTCACGTGTTCTCATGTCTACCTAGCCCCTTAAAGTGGAAGTGGTAAACTGATCATTACGTATAAACAAATTTAGCTTGCTGTCCGTAAAGGAGGGGCTCGAACATGAGGGACGTGAGCATGCGGCTCGGCTCGAGCTCTAAGTACCCCCCCTTCTGAACTCATCTGAAAAAGTCTTAAATTCAGTCTTCCAAAATGTAAGGTCATAAAAAGTCTTAAAATCATAAATGATACAACAAAAGTCTTAATATTTATTTAAAGAGGTCTTCAATTTGGTGCCGGAAAGACTGGAATCGTGAAATGACCTAATGTGATTATCAAATTTCAAAAGAATATTATTTAATTAAATAAATGCATGCACTGCGTCCTTCAAAGTGAAAATGTGGCACTGTATTTTCTCCAAGCACACAGGGGCTTGTGAGTGTTTTCAGCTGTTGCAGAACAGGTCACAAACATTAAGCAATATCGTAAATTTATGACAAGCTATCACTAAAGATCAACTGTAGATGATGATATAATGTTGATGAAATATAACGTCTAGGTTACTATTGTAACCTCCGTTTCCTGATAGAGAGAACGCGACCTTTTGTCGAAGAAGCAACAATAGAGGCTCTCTTGATAGCCTTGCACATCTCTGAACTTGAGAAAAGGCCAATGAGAAATTGGCAGACAGAATTTGCATGTCCCGCCCCGGACATACGGGTATAAAGGCAGGGAAATGCGTCTGTCCATTTAGGATTTTGCCCTGAGGAACCGAGATTGAGGTTCGGCCATAACAGTGGCTCGGTTCAGCGTCGTGGTTGGAAGGACACAATGTCTCATTCCCTCCATCAGGGAACGGAGTTTACAATAGTAACCTAGACATTCCCTGTCTGTCACTGACTTCGCCGTTGTGTGGAAGAAGTGACACTAGGGGTCCATATGTAATCACGCCATGCGCTGAACGTGTATGTGCGCGGCTGATGCAGGTGTGCCAAAGCGACAGGCCATGTTAGACTGCACGTACCCTTCCCCAACGCCCCATAAAATTTTCATAATCTTCTGGTTCCCTATACCCTGAAGGGGGGAACAAGGCGACGTGCCAAGCATGGGAGCAAGCCATGCCAACTGTGCCTTTTCTCTCTCTTCGTTTCTCGCATAGAGTTAAAGTGGCTGGGGTCATCTTAACGCTATCACACGCATCGGGGAAGGCGTTCTTTTCCAATTCCTATTATTTCAGGGGGAAAAGACCCCGCGGAGACCACACTTGCCCAGACTAGGGGAGGTAAAGAGTGGTGAAATACATCACATGGATTTTCAGGCCACATGTGGAGAATGGCGCGGTGGTAGATCTGTTGAGAGGGAGGAGTTGCTACAAACACCATGACTGGGGGGCAGCAGGGACTGCCCAAGGGAGACGTGGGTCCGCTCGCAAGGGGACCGTACCACAGAAAATACACACAGGGGGATAAGTCCACATGGGGGCCCGTTCTGTGGAGCACCTATTCCAGTACTGAGTAGTTTCAGTATTCGCTGTTGGTCTGGTCTGGGAACTCCTCCGCTGAATTTGTGGACCAGAGGGCTAGGGAGGAGTCATCCAGGGAGCCGAGTTAGTGGGATCTCCTGGGATGAGAGCACACTTGATCGCCTCAGTAGAGGGGAAAGGTGCTAGATGCAAGCGGCACACCCGGTCAGTTGTTTCAGCGTTACCTAGTTCTACTGGCTCGTTGTAAGGGTATTGGGTGTTGCCCAACCCACTGCTCTGCATATGTCTGCTAGGTGCTAGGTGCCGTTGGCCAGTGCTCATGAGGATGCCACACTTCTCATCAGTTGTGCTCGAACCAAGGGGGAGGCTACGGCCTGGGTGTGATAGGCCAATGCTATGGCGTCAACCACCCAGTGGAAAAGGGAGACAGCGTTCCCTTTCCGGTGTCCACCAAAGCAGACAAAGAGCTGCTCAGAACGTCTAAAGCTCTGCATGCGGTCCACATAAGTACGCAGGGCACATATTGGACACAACAACGAAAGGGCTGGGTCTGCCTCCTCCCGGGGCAGCGCTTGCAGGTTCACTACCTGGTCTCTGAAGGGAGTCGTAGGAACCTTGGGCACGTAGCCCGGTCGCGGTCTTAGGACGATGTGAGTGTCTGCCGGACCGAACTCCAGGCAGGTGTCGCTGCAGGTCCCCAACCCTCTTGATGGAAGCGAGCATGATCAGGAGGGCCATCTTTAGGGAGAGGGCCTTGAGCTTGACTGATTCTAGCGACTTGAAGTGGGATCTCTGAAGGCCCGAGAGGACCACTGAGAGACCCCAGGAGGGGAACAGGCTTGGCCGGGGAGGGTTCAACCTCCGGGCGCCTCTTAGGAACCTGATAATCAAGTCGTGCTTACCCAAAGACTTGCCGACTACTGCGTCGTGGTGGACCGCAATAGCGGCAACATACACCTTCAAGGTGGACAGCCTCCCCTCCAACCTCTCCTGCAGGAATGAGAGCACTAACACGACTGTGCACCTCTGGAAGAACACCAATTCGCGAACAAGCGGCACTTCTGGCGCCACTTCAGAAATCTTCAACAGTGTCGCCGAAGAGACCGAACTGGGAGATAGGTGCGTTGAGGAAGTGTGCTTTGTCCACTTCCCGCATCTTGACCAGGTCCAGCCACAGATGTTGTTCCTGAATGACTAGGGTGGCCATTGCCTGCTCGAGTGTCCGCACTGTGACCTTCGTGGCCCTGAGGGTGAGGCCGGAGTTTTCCAGTCCAGCCCCACTCTGACGGCAGCCCGGGCAAGCATGTCAGCCATCTGGACGTCAGCCTCAGACTGGGCATGCCGACCCGAGGTTGTCAGCCCAATCGAGTCTTCCGCGTCAGACGCCGGAACACTCTCCGATGCAGCGGTGGGCTCATCATCAAGCTCGGGGGGGCTCAAGGGGATAAGCATTCTGGCCGTGAGGCGAGCCACTGTCACCCCGGGCGGAAGTCAACGAGCGTGTGGGGGGCGGGTGGTTCGTGGGGTTTTACCCTGTGTAACCAAGCCTGCTGCCATCCCTAAATTGCCTCCATTGCCAGCCGGGTCATCCTTATTCCCATGGGAAGAAGGAGCGGCTGGAGTGGCGTTCCTTTATAGGAAGGAAAACGTTGCGACCGCAACGTTGCCACGGCAGGGTTCTCGCAGTGAGAACACGAACCATCCACAAACGCTGCCTCAGTGTGATCATGGCCCAGACATACGAGGGAGCACCTGTGACCGTCAGGAGCGGAGAGAACTCGACCGCATCCAGGAACTACACAGGGGCGTACAAAGATGCTTTGTAGAGCCAACAGCATACGCTCTTTTCAGAGATGAAGTGAACCGTCTTATGAATGCAGCTAGCTGATCACACAATCGCTCGGCTCTGAAGAAAAATTCTGAATGGACCCTCCCTTTATACCCATATGTCCGGGGGTGGGAAATGCACATATATTTTAATGATGTTGATCATTGTAGGAGTGCACATTTTATATCCCTTACCTGTTTGAATAAGCAGCTGGAAGCAGTGAAGCAAAAACATTTCAAAATAAGAGTCCCCGGTGTATTTCAAAGTTAACGTGCCTTTAAAGTTAAAAGTTATTCAAAGTTCCATGCTTAAAGTGCATCTGGAATTTAATAAAATTTGGACTCTTGTAGCCTCTGTCTGGCCCTCCCGATCACAGGAAGGAAAGACTAAGAACATTTAATATAGGCTAACAATTAAAAAAAACTCTTGGCAGAATAACTGGCTTTCTTTCAACACATTATCGAATCAGCACAATCCGATATCGGTCAACCTCTTATTTGTATCTATTTTTATAATGGTACATAAACCAGTTTTAATATCATATACTGTCATGAGTATTTTAAACTTGCATACAGTGAAGAAAATAAGTATTTGAACACCCTGCTATTTTGCAAGTTCTCCCACTTAGAAATCATGGAGGGGTCTGAAATTGTCATCGTGGGTGCATGTCCACTGTGAGAGACATAATCTAAAAAAAAAATCCAGAAATCACAATGTATGATTTTTTAACTATTTATTTGTATGATACAGCTGCAAATAAGTATTTGAACACCTGAGAAAATCAATGTTAATATTTGGTACAGTAGCCTTTGTTTGCAATTACAGAGGTCAAACGCTTCCTGTAGTTTTTCACCAGGTTTGCACACACTGCAGGAGGGATTTTGGCCCACTCCTCCACACAGATCTTCTCTAGATCAGTCAGGTTTCTGGGCTGTTGCTGAGAAACACGGAGTTTGAGCTCCCTCCAAAGATTCTCTATAGGGTTTAGGTCTGGAGACTGGCTAGGCCACGCCAGAACCTTGATATGCTTCTTACAGAGCCACTCCTTGGTTATCCTGGCTGTGTGCTTCGGGTCATTGTCATGTTGGAAGACCAAGCCTCGACCCATCTTCAATGCTCTAACTGAGGGAAGGAGGTTGTTCCCCAAAATCTCGCAATACATGGCCCCGGTCATCCTCTCCTTAATACAGTGCAGTCAGCCCTGTCCCATGTGCAGAAAAACACCCCTAAAGCATGATGCTACCACCCCCATGCTTCACAGTAGGGATGGTGTTCTTGGGATGGTACTCATCATTCTTCTTCCTCCAAACACGGTTAGTGGAATTATGACCAAAAAGTTCTATTTTGGTCTCATCTGACCACATAACTTTCTCCCATGACTCCTCTGGATCATCCAAATGGTCATTGGCAAACTTAAGACGGGCCTTGACATGTGCTGGTTTAAGCAGGGGAACCTTCCGTGCCATGCATGATTTCAAACCATGACGCCTTAGTGTATTACCAACAGTAACCTTGGAAACGGTGGTCCCAGCTCTTTTCAGGTCATTGACCAGCTCCTCCCGTGTAGTTCTGGGCTGATTTCTCACCTTTCTTAGGATCATTGAGACCCCACGAGGTGAGATCTTGCATGGGGCCCCAGTCCGAGGGAGATTGACAGTCATGTTTAGCTTCTTCCATTTTCTAATGATTGCTCCAACAGTGGACCTTTTTTCACCAAGCTGCTTGGCAATTTCCCCGTAGCCCTTTCCAGCCTTGTGGAGGTGTACAATTTTGTCTCCTCTCTTGGCTCTCAACGAAGGCGGTCGCATTTTCTCACCCTCTCCCTACCCTTATCTTCCCTGCTTTGCTCCTCTCGTCATATCTAGTCTACTGTCTTGTACTTGAGAGACTCTCTCAGCACTGCTCTTCAAACTAAGTCATCATGGATTTGATCAACTGGTCTCTCAACGCAATTGACACCATCTTCTCGACGAGAAGCTTGGGTTCGGGGAACCTGTCTGCCCTGACGGAACGCTCGCGAGCTGGCTACACGATGGACGCGTGGGAGAGGTGGCGGTCGTGGTGTCTGGCAGCTCTTTCCGTGGAGGACGCTGAAGATATCTACCTATTCGGTACCATGATAACAGGTCTTCTGCTGATTGGATTAGGCATTGCCCTGGTTTATCGAGGAGTTAAGAAGACGGTGACAGCTGTCCAAAGCCTCACAAGGCTGCCCGCCATGATTGAAACAGTGGGCAGAGCTGTCTGCACTCAGACTGGGTCTATGAACCAAAATACGGATAACATCATGGAGAAGCTCACAGCTTTGCAAAGGCAAATGGATCGCTTCAGAGACCAAAATGGACCAGGAGAATAGCCGTGTAAATTAGAATGCGGCTACTCTCCTTAAGACCAAACAATCCCAATCTTATCTGTTTCGCCACCCTCAACCAGCACTGGCCTTGGCCAAGGCCGCTGTTGGAACAACAACTCCCCGAAGAGCACTGCAGTGAGCCACTCGCTCCTTCCCCGACTCCCCAGACACCTGGTGATTGTTGACTATGTCTGGGACCTGATCAAGGTTGTCTCCATGGCAACTTGCTGTGTATCGCTATGACAACCCCATGGACTGAGGCACCTAGATTAGATGCTGGCATAGCGACTCTCCAGGCCTACACACACATGAACTCTTACACATATATACAGATATGCAATCATCCGCCCGATACCCTATCCCTCGCCTCACGCTTTGTACCCCCAGTCTGACAGGCTGAGTCTGTGACCAGCTCGAACATGGCTGCAGGTCCGGATGGCTGCTTGCCTGTGCTGGGCCACCTCCACCCCCAATCCCTCCCCTGTTGCAAGTCTTGTTCATGTTGTAGAGTGTACTGATTATGTGCTAATGTTGCTGAGGTGTTTTTTTCCCTGTTCCCACACTGTACTTCTTAAGGAGCATAGTCTGGGGCTGCCTTTTTTTCTCCTCTCCTCTCCTCATGTCATGCTGTATTTCTTCTAATTCCCTGTCTTCCTGTCCTGTCTATCCCCTTGTCATATGTATGTTTGTATGGACAGGTCGATGGCCAATTTCATTGGTTTACTATGTGACAATAAAGGACTACTACTACTACTACTACTACTACTACTACTAGTGTCTTTGGACAGCTCTTTGGTCTTGGCCATGTTAGTAGTTGGATTCTTACTGATTGTATGGGGTGGACAGGTGTCTTTATGCAGCTAACGACCTCAAACAGGTGCATCTAATTTAGGATAATAAATGGAGTGGAGGTGGACATTTTAAAGGCAGACTAACAGGTCTTTGAGGGTCAGAATTCTAGCTGATAGACAGGTGTTCAAATACTTATTTGCAGCTGTATCATGCAAATAAATAGTTAAAAAATCATACATTGTGATTTCTGGATTTTTTTTTTAGATTATGTCTCTCACAGTGGACATGCACCTACGATGACAATTTCAGACCCCTCCATGATTTCCAAGTGGGAGAACTTGCAAAATAGCAGGGTGTTCAAATACTTATTTTCTTCACTGTATGCAAGTTTAAAATACTCATGACAGTATATGATATTAAAACTGGTTTATGTACCATTATAAAATATAATAAATATTTTCAAATACTTATTTTCCTCACTGTATATCCTACCCTGTTTTAATGATAAGCAATTTTAAGGCCATGTTGAATGTTTGCCTCTGCCTGTTTAGGTAATAGTCATGATTTACATGTGATTGTGTTGGTTTTGGTATGGGGATACGGTATTAATTTTATTTGTTCAGATCTTGACAAAGGTCTTAAATAGTCTTAAATTTTATTTGAAAAACTCTGCAGCAACCCTGGAACTACTTACCTGAAATTAGTTAAGAAAAATAATTAAAGGTGGAGTAGAGGTGGTGGAGGGATGCCAAAAGAATTGTCATGGGAGTGAAGTAAGCAGATGCTTATATGCACTTGCATTATGACTGACAGGACTAACTTGACAAGCTCCTCAAGTACCTTTGTTTAGAACTCCAATAAAGGGACAGTTCACACAAAAATAAATAATTCTGTCATCACTCACCCTTATGTTGTTAAAATTTTCTGTGATTTTCTTCAGTGGAACACAAAAGGAAAGGTTGGGCAGAATACATTATATTTTATTTTTCTTTCATAATCTGAAAGTGAATGGTAACTGAAGTCATCCCATCTCCTTCTGTGTTCGACTGAAGAAAGTCATATGGGTTTGGAAAAACAAACAGGTGAGTTAATGAGGAGAAATTCGAATTATATTAAATTTTTTGTATGAACTATCCTTTTAATTCTACAGCAATATACAGTTGCCCTGCTTAGTACATGCAGTGGGGTCCGACTGAATATTACAGACAGCACTGTTTTAAGGGTCCATCAAATACTTTAACATTTGAACAGATGAAAGCACTTGCTCCATTTGTTGTTAAATAGGTCCATTTGCTGATTGAGGCAATCCAGAACAGAAGGTATTGAAATCTACATGAGCTTTAGCATTTAGATAACTACATTCAGCCATCTTTTAAGCTGAAATGAGAAAATGTTTGTGCTGTTTTCCCACAGTTATTAATCATTTTTGAGCAGTGTCACGAAAAGTAGAAAGTCAATTTGAATGGATGTATTTCTGTTATGTGTCTGTATCAAGTTCACAGTAGGTTGCCACAGATCCTCACCACTGTGGTTCTCCAAAGAGAAAATGTCATCCCTTGAATGTACAGCAGAAATGCAAATACTGACTTGATATCATACTGAACACAAAATCCCCAGAGAGGTGAGGCATATCCAGAATGCACAATGATCTCATTTATCGCTGCCCATCACACAGGGAGGCGGAGGTCAGAAGTACACAACACGGTTGTAACCTTTTGTCTCCTGGCAAAATCAATGATTGAAAATTATATTTAGAGTAGATATGGAAAGTGAGACCACTCATCTAGAGTGGCAAATAAAATAATCATCCACAGGCACTGCAGTGTCTCTGAAGATCTCTCCATTCCCCTTTTAACAAGGAAATTAGGATAAATAACCATCTCCTTCAAAGTGTGCATCATAAAAAATAAAAAATTATTAACATGACATAAGCTGAGAAGGAACATTTACAATTTTACAATTGTCTAAATAATAATAGGAGCGTGATTTAGCAGCTTAACTCAATGGAACAAACTCTAGGCCAGATATTATATTAGTTTTAACTATATTACCAAGTAATATAAGACCCAGATGTTATGACAGATTAAGAAAGAGATATCTGTTTAAGAATGTATTGCATTCTAATTAACATTTGCAAAACATCTTAATAAACTCAGATTTATAAACATTTTAAATTGTAAACATCTCAAAGACATCTGAATGTTTTTTTGTTTTTTGACAGACGTCCCTGGGACCCTTTTGAGAACAGTTAAGAATATATCAAAGTGCTCTATAATGACAGTACTTGTCAAATTTTGTCAATGTACCTTCCGATACTGATCCTAATGAAAATCGCTCAAGCAGTTTATTGTTGCTTCAGGTTAATGTGACTTCTGTTAGCGTGCGTCTATTTGGTGGCAGATGAAAATACGTTCCAAATAACTTGTAATCTAACTTTGGCGGTTACTGAAATGTTTGAAAACTCTTTGTAGAAGTAATATTGAATTAAAACTGTACGGTACCTGTACTTTAAAAAAACCTCCCAACCTTTTGTTGTGACTTCCTTTGACAACCCCTGTTAGTGTCGATAGACTTTATACTTATTTTTTCTTTCCTTTTCTTCAATGTTAAAGCCCAACCACTGAGAGGCTTTCATTCTGCTTTTGTGTCACAGATGTGACCCACGCTTCTATTCCGTATGTCCACAGGGGCACGCTCAAATGAGCTCTGTTTTTAAAGGTTTAATTAATCTCTCTTCCTCAGCATCATAGGAAGTTTATGTTAAAGGTTAGAGTTTGTAATGGATATGCCACAAATAGGCTTAAAACCCATCACAAGGAAATTCATATTATGAGTCAGCTAAGACGTCAGACATTATGGCTACTTATTTGTTCGCATCACCAACACGGAAACATCAGCCACGGTTGACATTTACCATTTGTTTTGTTATTTGTCCTGATAGGTGCAAGTGCAATCTCCATGCCAACAGCTGTATGTTTGACAAAGGGAAGCTGGGTTGTGTGTGTGAACACAACACTACAGGGCCAGATTGCACCCGCTGCAAGAGACACTACCAGGGCCGAGCCTGGAGCATGGGCTCCTACCTGCCCATCCCCAAGGGCACTGCCAATATCTGTGAGTACATACCCCAATCTCCCTCTCCACAGAAATCATGGGAAAACAAAGTGCTCCATCAAGCACTAAAACATGACCTTTTCAGTTGTATGTTCCCAATGACATTTTACTTCCAAAGCAACAACAAAAGGAAAAGCAATAAGCCAGTTGGTAGGGCTGGGCAATTAATGGAAAATTAATTTGCAATAATTTTGGTATCGAGATTATTTTAATGCATTTTTTGAATCTACTGTTTCATTAGACTACTCTCATAAACCTTCCTTGACTCGCAACTTAAGAGTATAATAAGTGTGTTAAGATGTTTTAATGTTTTACTAGTGTTACTGATTTAATTTGATTCATTTCTGTGAGTCAGTTTAAACTGTGTTTCAAAGTCTGATTCAGTAATTCATTTTCATTGATGATTTATTGATGATGGTTCATATTTATACATTGAGAGATATATTGACTCATTTGTTGGCTGTATCGCCCAGTCCTACCTGTAGGCAGCACATATTACACATCTAAATATAAAGATTTAACTCTAAAATCACATTTTATTTTACTATATTTTATTGTATTGTATTGTATTTAATTATTTTGGTTCTTCTCCCAACCTCATCCTCAAAGTCATCCTTTCCTTATCTCCATCTTGGCTTTGAGTGGCACATCTGTCAATTATTGGCCTTAGGCAGGGGGTTCATTGCCCTAATAAATCTAATAAAGTCAGTAACTGTAGCTCAGGGACAGAGTGAGGCTCAGCACTGTACAGACGGTGGGAGGAGTACCCTCTGACCCCCTCAGTGCAATTCCACTCAAAACTAAGTCACTACTATCAAGCACAAGCCATTTACTTATGCATTCACAACCAAATAAAAGGCAGTGTCCACTTTGATATGTAAGTTAATGAATACTCTCCTTTATATTTTTGACATTATACAACAATTAATGCGTGATCTTTTATGGCAATATTTGATTTGAAGCACCTGAAGTGATGTTGTGTAGGTGGTGCGTAGGATATATTGTGTATGTGTATACATGCTTTTGAAAGGCTTTAATATAGCTCTAGCCTTTCCCCAGTTATGAAGGCCCTCATAATGCAGGGGCAAAGCTCAGACTGACAGCCAGTTATTAGAAACCCAATACCAGGACACATCTGTGCTCAACAGAGGCAACCAATAACCAGCTATATCAAAGGCAATATTAGCACCTGTTTTGGCAAGAAATCCACACTGCAACAAGCTTGCATGTGAAAGCAAAATAACATTATTGCCCCTGCAGGTTTGTGAAATTAATACCTCCCCACGTTTGCATTGTCGCTCTTCTCCACAAATGAGCATGATTCTTATGACACACAACTTCTCCTATGCAGCTCTTATTACACGTGAGGTTATTAAACATATGGCTCTTACATAAAGACAAATTTGCTGAAAGTGCAGAATTTAATTAAACTTTAATAGCTTTCATCTGTCATCAAGTCTTCTGCATTAATCACGAGGGCAATTTATCTCTATGTTGCTAGAAATCTCTATCTAAGTTTCTAAGCTATCACTACAAATTCCTTGTAGGTATGTCCATCCTTATGTGGATACGTATATGGCTGCATGTGGGTCACATATTGTGTCTAATAATTCTGAGGGAAATTAAATCCTGCCAGGTGGCATAGGCTGAGGGGGACAGGGAGGGACATTTTATATAAAAGCAAAATTATCCGGTTGTGCCTTAACATCAGCTCCCTTTCTGCCAAATAGAGGATAGAAGCAACCTTTCTCCATACTCAAAAAAACAATGATGGAAGGGACAGCCAGTGGAATTTTGATACATTGAAAAAAAATTGTTATTGGTTAACTAAACTATTCTTATCATCATTTGCTAATCATGCACCATTCAGAATTTAATTGGAATACCATTAATTTCTTGAATTTTAATTGAGTTAGCAGACAGGATACAGAATTGTAATTTATGGAAGTAGAATGAAAATGTGAAAAGTGAAATTCAAAGAAATGAATGTAGCTTTGTAATAAAACTGTCACATCATTATTATAATTTCCCCCAAGTACTCTTATTTTGAAGTTTTGAAGAGACTCTTAGTTTGAAGTTTTGTATCTTTCTGGGTCAGTTCTTGTTTGAATGTGGTGCGTTAAAAGACAGCATACTGCTGTAGATTTTCCCCTCTGCGGCTCCACCACTGAGACTATTCTTCTGAGCCCTGGGGCTGGATTTATGAAAATGTTCTTAAGAAAAAATTAAGAAAGTTCTTAGGAGAAATTATAATAAGTTTGTAAGAACGTTCATAAGTGCAATTCTTAAAAAATTCTTAAGTTCTCAAATATTTTAAAAATTCAGGCTTTGAAATTGTCTGATCAGCCTGCACATAGAGTTGCCTTGTCTAATAGCCTACAACAAATTCAATAGTTCAACAATGGTAAATTGGAACGATTGATTTATCTATTAACCTTGGATGTTTTTGTTGAGGAAATTAAATTCTCTGTCAGCGACACCTGCCTGGATTTCGGTCTGGAATACTCACTCTATGAGGAGTCTGGCATCCTCGTAGGTACTAGCCAATGGCACCTCTCTAGCAGAGATCTGCAAAGCAGCAGGCATACCTTTGTGAGATTTTACAATCTCTGGGTTGAGCCGGTCTCATCCCATGTTTTGTCAGGTGTGAACACGTAAGTTTGGGAATACAGGACAACTGGCTGCCTGTCGGCAGACCCACACCTCCCTTGGACACAGCCCTCTCTGTCCCCATTCTCTGTGTTTGTAGAGCTCCTCCCCTTCAAGGCAGGACCTACCATCGCACCTCTTCCATGTGTGGCTGGTCAGCCCATGTGACTTGTTGCCACATATTGCCTCCCTTCAAGAAGGATGTGGTCTCTGTGGGGTCTTTTTGCCCTGAAGGAATAGGAAAGGAAAAGAACACCTTCCCCAGCGCAGATAATGAGCATTAAAATGGCCCCAGCCGAGTAACTAAATACACTGTGGAGAGAAAACATAGAGAGAAATATAGGGACCACTAGTGTCACTACATTGACATAATGTCGAGTGAGTGACAGAAGGACAACATCTGGGTTATTGTCGAACCTCCGTTCCCTGATGGAGGGAACGAAACGTTGTGTCGCTCTTGCCACAATGCTGTACTACCCGCTGGAATGTCCGAAACACTGTCTCGGCTCCTCAGAACAAAACCTGAATGAGTGATTGTGAGCCAGCTCCTTTTATCGCCGTATGTCCGGGGGAGTGGCATGCAAATTCCACTCGTCAATTCTCATTAGCCTTTTCTCAAATATCAGAGGTGTTTGGGGCTCCCAAGTGTGACCCCTAGTGTCACTACATTAACACAACGTCTCATTCCCTTCATCAGGGAACGGAGGTTACGACAGTAACCAAGGTGTTTGTTACTTTTTTGTATATTTGTCTTCATTGTTGTATCCTCTTTGTTTACAATTAAAGTTCTGCATTTGGGTCCTTACTTTCTCATCTCTTTGCTTCACAAACCTTGACAAAACATTTAATTTCCAATATCAATTACCCATAAAAGATGGTTTCATACATGCATGTGGGGTATTTCCAGAAAAATAGGTGATATTAATAATAAATGTTTGAAAAGACACATGTAGAATGGTATTGATTTATATCTATTTCATTATATTAAGCAAGTTATCTCTCATATTTTGGACCATGGTAGAAGAACGTTTTATTTCACAGAATGCCCAGAAAAAAATCTTTAAAAAGTGACTATATACTCATGCATGGATACCAACCTTTAACCAGGCAAAACCTTAAGATCTAATGTGCAGAGAAGGATTTTCAGTTCTCTGCTCTTGTTTGAATGTTGGGTCCCAAGTGTGAAGAACAGGTGCTGGAGGAGTGCAGAATTATGTGTTTGGTAGTTTAGTGATGAATAAGATGCTTGTTGGTTTATTCAATGCACATTAAGCTTATCAACCAGCTGTCCCCTTCTGCCTGTTTTCCACACATTTTCCACACATGTCATTCATAGCTCAGGTGAGCAGAATTTCTAATAAGCAGTCAGTCGATAACTCTGAAATGAGGGCTATGATGTGCTGCGAGTACTGAATGATTGTGCTGAACCAGGGTTGTTGTTTTTGTTTCTTTTCACTTTGTCCTGTTAATTTAGTTAGGTTTTTATTCATTTTGACTCTATAAATGTTACTTTTATTTTAATCAGTATATTGAGATATTTAAATATTTTTTATTATTATTATTATTTTCATTTTCATTTAATGGGATAGTGCACAAACATTTTTTAATTCTCTTGTTTATTCAGCCTCACTTCATCCCAGATGTGTATACTATGACTTTCTAACTTCTGCTGAACACAAAGATTTTTTTTTAAGAATATCTCAGCTCTGTTGGTCCATTCAATGCAAATGAATGGTGGCCAGAATATTGAAGCTCCATAAAGGACATACAGGCAGCATAAAAGTAATCCATACGACTCCATGTCTTTGTAAGCTATTTGACACATGTGGGTCAGAAGCAGATCAATATTTAAGTCCTTTATTACTATAAATTCTCCTCCCTGCCAGTAGGTAGTGATATGACAAAGAATGATCACAAAGAATGTGAGTCACCAAAAACTAAAGAATAATGTGGAAGTGAAAGTGGAGATTTATAGTAAACAAAAACTTGATCTGTTTCTCACTCACACCTTTCATATCACTTTTCAAGATATGGATTTAACCACTAGTCATATAAATTACTGTTGCGCTACCTTTATATGCTTTTTAGACCTTCAAAGTTCTCACCTCCATACACTCTCGTGGATCTACAGAGCTTAAATATTCTTCTAAAAATCTTAATTTGTGTTCTGCAGAAGAAAGAGAGTCATACATATCTGGGATGGCATGAGGTGAATGATGAGATAATTAAAATTTTTGGGTTGACTATCACTTTAAGAACTATTAGGCTGCCAAAGATACAGTAGTGCATTAACTGATAGCTTTCAAATATGATTTAAGCATTTTAATTTCTAAGTGAAATTGCAAATTCGTGGCATTTTCATGTTTATTGAAGGTGGGTGAGTAAGGTTTAAATAAACTGTGTATCAAAAATTAATATTAATTTGTGGTCATTTTTTTATTTTAGTAATGAGTGATGCAATTTTATTTTAGTTTATTTTCCGTTTTGATTGATTATTTTAGTTTTATTTATATTTTTGAATAAAAAAAAATTCAATTTTCATGTTGGTTTTCAATAACAATAATAACACTGCTCTGAATGCAATAATTCAGTCACATCATGTCTGAACACATTAGGGGACAAAAGTCACAGTTGCTAGGTCAAGCATTTTACACTGGTAACTATGACACGAGGGAATACACAAAATATTAACCAGTATACTGGTCCATAGTTTTTTGCAGCCATTGCATGATATTTCAGTGCCACAACAGAAGGCAAATTATTCTTGTAAAAGAGTTCTACAACACAGACAGAATGGATAGCAGTGTGTAGGTCCAACAGTTTGAAATGTCAGGCCTGTCGTAATATTAGATGGGCTGAAAATAATAATAATAAAAAAAGACAATCTGATGAATAAAAAAGTCAAATCATTGATTAAAATATGTGTCAACTAACAGCACTGCTGATTAATGAACCAAAATCATATGCAATTTTATGATTACATTTTTGCTGCTTGTCTAATGTTTTTACTAAATGCCTAAAGCTGTGAAGCCATGTTTGTCACATACTGTGAACTATAAATTTACAGAGTGAAACCCAGATATATGTATAAATGCAATATCAATGATGCTAACCGAAATGCTTTCTTTTTCTCCAGGTATCCCAAGCAATCTTGGCACCTCTGGTGAGTTATTCACTAATTCATTCAAAGGTGTAAAATACAGCATGTTTTTTGTTTTTTTTCTGCAGATATGGAATTTCAAGGAAAAATTCAGACCTCCTAATTCAAGGTCTGTCGATGATTAAATTAATTGGTTTGTATGGAACAGCCCATTTAATTAATCATTTTGCTACAAGTAGAAGCATCCAGAAGTCTGGATGCAGACCTTGTATTCAAAGACCTAATATTCAGTCATTAACAATTACTATTGAATATAGTGAATTATTACTGAATATAGTGAATGAAAAAACAAAAGCAACAATAATTTGAATATATCTTTTACTTTAATGAAGTTCGGCCAAACGCTTCTTCACTTGGAGCAGCAAATCGAAATCAAGGTAAGATCTCCAGAAATATATATATATATATATATATATATATATATATATATATATATATATCTTTCATATTTGTTATTACATTTAAATATTAATTATTTGCTATCAAAGCAACCAACCACAGATTTTCCCAACTCAAGTAGAAATACAAACAAAGCTCCTTTGTTTGTTTCCACTTTGAGCTTCTCCATGATTTCAGTCTAGCTCCAATTCTCAACTGTCCAAGAAATAATTTGATGTGCGTCAATCTCTGCTAAAGACATTTAGGTTGATGATGACAATAAGATGCTTATAATCAGAAAACAAAGCCTGAAAGCAGAACAGCTTAGATACGGCTGCTGCTGGAAGTTAATTTTGTCATATTTAAGGGGATTGAAATACTGAAGGGTTCTTATTTTCATCGTTTACAGAATAGCACCCCTGTTGATGATGACTGACAGAGGGTGGTCTCTTTTCTGTCATGACCAGAAGCAAAACAAAACAGAAGATTGTGAGGTTCAGTCTGGTTGTAGAACACTCACAGATGATAGATCCAATCCTTCTGTTAGTGAGCAGCCAGTCGACAGCTGTGTTTAATGATGACCTCCTGAATATCAGGGGTTTTTGATAACTTTTCAGTGAAATTAGTCACAAGTATGTCTGTAGTTTCTCATGCCTGGTCTCTTTTTTCATGCACTTGATAAGTTAGATTCCATGGGACTAAAACAAAAATTTGTCTTATTAAAATTTCATGAAAACACTTTACCGATTGAAATCGTACCAGTTGGACTGACAGACCTATACAATGCTGTTGTAGCTCTGCTTCGGCTAGTTAGTGGTTAGTAATGTGTATGCACATGTGCATACAGTAACCACAATTGGCATCGGCATTGTGCACATGCTCTGAAAGACAGAAGGTGACGCGCAAAGAGATCCAGAAGTCAAACACAACAAACAATGCCGAGGTAGCATTGTGAACGACAGGAACATAACATTTTCATTTTGTGGGAGCTGAAGGACCTGATTTCTTTTGTTTGGCTTTGTGCATTAAAATCTCTCAAAAGTTCAACTTTAAAACGTCTACAGTATGTCACCTCCTCATCGGATGTCCTTCTTTCAATTATTAGATTACACATTGTGTCATGTATACTTGGACAGAGAGATGATACTTGACTTCGCAAAAAACATGCGGTAGCTTAATTGTAAACTCACATGTAAATGTATTGAATAAGAAAGGGAGAACAAAAGGGCAAGTAAGGAAAAGAGGAGATGGCTGTGGGTTTATGGACAGTACATTGATTTCAAAGACTTGATATAATCTCTTGAGCAGAAAAATACTGAAATACTGCAGCCTCAATGTGAACAAACCATAACTCTAATCATAGGAAAGACTGAATGAAATCGACATTAAAAAAAAGAAAGACAACTTAAATAAATCTGTCAAAGGGACCTACCCTGCCCTGGGCACTGAGATTTATTTGATAAAAAATTTAGATTTTCTTATGCATTCAAAAAGGCCATAGAGTGTAAGTAATGCTATTAATCAATAGAACAAAGGGCTAGGATTTATGGGAACTTGGGATTGCATTCACTTTTGAAGATGACTCTCCATTATAATATAGACAATATTAGAAATAAAGTAAAAACTGCTGGAAAGGGGAAAATAAAAGGTCTTTTAGACAGTAAATATTACAGAGTTAAATTTAAAATCTAAATGTATTTTATGCCCTGGGGTCTAAGAAGGACTGATATGCAAACAATAAGGTTTTTTTTTTGTATTTCAAAAATTCATATATTCAATATATTCCATTGCTGTATGAATTTCTCCATAATAATGCAGGGCATATCAGAGACAGCTTTAACACACTGTGACTCCAGCTGCCTCCTCCTCTGACCTGTCAGTGAACGGATAGATCTGTTGTATGTGTGCGTCACCATTGCTCAAATCAGAATCTGCCTGTTCTGTTCTGTTACTGTGTGAAGAAGTCACTGTACCCAACGAAGGTGCGATACATCACATATGTCTCCCAGAGAGAGACAAACCTCGGCCAGGGTTCACACCTTAGTCTTTTCTTAGGTTAGAAGGTAAAGCAAAACACAAGTGCAAATGCAGTCCATGCCACTGTACACTATGTGACAGATGAACTTGTCCATGGAGAAAATGAAGTCTGAGACAGCATAAATCTATCTGTGTTCAATGCTCCCATTGTGTGCATGTAAATATTTGAAGAAATAAATGGAGCCTGAAGATTTCAAGTTTAAATCCCAGCAAAATCTTTCCAGCGTTGTCGCTCAAAACAGACATCTGAGCTTTTCTGAGCAACTGTTAAACCATGCCAGATGGGCTTTTTGAGGACTAAGAGATATAGTAAAAATATATTTAATGCCTGAAGTGATATCTCAGTGTTAAAATTGTCTCCCCAATGCTTAAAATGCTATTAAAGAGGCTCTTTGGTTAGATGTGAGTTAGAATCATATGTGTGTTTGTATAATATTATTCAAAAGACATATCCTGTTATTTGATTGGACAAGCAAGCAGCATTTCAAGTGTGCATTTATTTAGTATGAAATCAGTATATCCTGTTAGGATTTGTTGGAACCATTTTTGTTAGTTGACCTATCAGAAGCAAAATAACTGCCCATGTTGTGTATTTAATACTTGAATATATCTTCTTGTTATATAAAACTGCATCTCTTAATAATTGCTTAAATGCATAGTTCACCCAAATGTGAAAATTCTGTCATCGTGTACTGACCCTCATTTTGTTCCAACCCCATGTGACTTTCTTTTTAACATGAAAAACAAAAGGAGATGTTAGGCAAAATGTTTTTGCATAAAAGTAAATGGTGACTTAGCCTGTCATTTCCTAACATTTTGCATAAGATATCCATTTTATGTTCCATGGAAGAATCACATGGGTATGGAATGACATGAATGTGAGTAAATGTTGACAGAATTTAATTTTTTAGTAAGCAGATGCTTTAGGAAATTTGTGAAAAATAGTACAGAAATTCTCATCCTGTAACAAGTTAAAATTAGTTGTACAAATCATTGTATATATCACTTCTTTAAAAAAAAAAAAAAAAAAAGGGATATGGCTGGTTTTGTTCATCTTCTTTCTGTCCATTTTTCTCTGGAAATAATCCATCTCAATGAAGAAAGTAGTATGCAGTTACATTCATTTTCTGAGCAAATAGTCCTGTGTCTCCTCCCAAAGCAAATATTTTCCTCAATAATGGAAGGGAATACAATGCAACAGCGATCATCTTTTTTTCCACTAAAGAGCATGTTTACAGGTCAGGGAAAGTGATTGGGCTGGACTGGCATCATGGTCTACCTTTTATTGCACACTACTGCCATGTTTGTCAAGATTTAAAAGTACAAAATTGGATGAGGGAAAACTCAAACAAAACCTAATTATGTGGCATGTTTGTTTTTCATTTTCGAATGATTAAAAAAGATCCAACTTCAGACTAGGCAAGGAAATCAAGAAATGTTCAAACCATTCTTGAAAGGTTCCTAAACAATAGTTGTTGATTGTGATTTGCTGCATGGTAGAATGACCTTCACATTCTTGTTTGCATACTAAAAGAACAGCTCTCAAGTTTTCTGTGGGAGGTTTCCAGCAGTGTGGCATTCGCTGTGTATGTTTATTGGTAGGTAGCTCCATCCCTGCTGAAAAGACAAGCATGCTGTAGTTGGTCACCAGCATGGGATGCGGGTGTTCCAGGCTTTTTAACTAGCTTAACCAACAAGACGTCTTTGGTCACCCAGCCTCATTTTGCTAGTGAGTAGCAGAACAGCATCAAACATTGACAAGCATAGACCAGCATGAACCAACATGGAAATGTAAAAAATTGTTTACCACAAAATGAAAATTATGTCATCATTTACTCACTTTAATGTTGTTTTAAAACCAAATTATTTGCTTTCTTCTGCAGAAAACAAAAGGAAAAATTTTAAAGAATGTTGCCACAGCTGAATTCCATACAATAGGTGCCTCGTTCTGAACTAAAAAAAATAAAAAAAAGTTGTCCATTTGACTTTTGCATCATATTCCAAATCTTCTAAAGCCATATGATTAGGAGTTTGTATGGTGAACCAACTGAAAAAAAACATTTCTCCCCTTTTTCTCCCCAGTTTGGAATGCCCAATTCCCAATGTGCTCGAAGTGACTCGTAGCTGTGACTCGCCTCACTCCGGGTGGTGGAGGACAAATCTCAGTTGCCTCCGCGTCTGAGACGTCAATCCGCGCATCTTATCAAGTGGTTGTTGAGTGCGTTACCGTGGAACATAGCGTGTGTGGAGGCTTCATGCCACCCACTGCGGCATCCACACACAACTCACCATGTGACCCACTGAGAGCAAACCACATTATAGCGATCACGAGGAGGTTACCCCATGTGACTCTACCCTCCCTAGCAACCGGGCCAATTTGGTTGCTTAGGAGACCTAAGCCTGGGATTCAAACTTACGAACTCCAGGGGTGGTAGTCAGCGTCTTTACACACTGAACTACACAGGCCCCCACCAACTGAAATTTAAGTCATTATTCACTCCCAAATCAAATCAAATAATGATTCACTCATGTTTACAGAGCCCAACCCTGCAAAATAATTATAATAAATAAATATAATTTTCTTACCTAGTATTTTGAGTTCTTATCCACTAAATATCTAAACATCCTTGAAACAAGAACAAATTGTTTGAGAAGCAGAATGGCCTACGGTATTAAGAATGGTTCAGTCAGGAGCACTTCTGTCAAATGAATACTTGACTTGAAAACTTAAATGAATACTTTTATTCACTTATAGACAATTAAAGCAATCTGTTGGTGTTGGCATTATGATTCTGTTCTGGGCATAGACAGAGCAGGGAATGCAGTGAATAAAACCCCCTAGGGTAACAGAACAGATCCAAAAGATTTATTACAACATGGTTCAATTTGTTTTAAATGTTTTAAGCAACACTGCAACATGGAACAATCCTTTTTTGAGTAGCCAAGAGGAGAAATTTCATGAAATTTAACTCTATACATAAATTGGATGTGGCCAATTTAAGACCGGAGTTATGCGACACCTGCTTTTCGGGAATCTCTCATGCTGCACATGTGTGCTGGTTAGTGACGTGAGAACATAGGTTGTGCAAGCGAGCTCCCAGTTGTGTTCATCGTTTGAGAATTTTTGGGGTAAATATCCAAAATGCTTGTTAATTGCATTAAAAATGTGTTCAGAAGAGTTGTGTGTTAAAACTGAGTGTTTGTTATGGATTATTTTTGAAGGATGCATATGGATTGCATGTGTGGAGTTTGACCACGTTTTGCACACATGAGGACTGGGTATGTAAATTTAGAATTTACTGATATATAGCCCAGAGTGTTTTCCATTTAAGTGAACATGTGTAATAAGAATTTTGTTTTAAACTGTTATACATGTTCTTAAAGCCTAAAAATGCATAAAATGCTTTGTGATTTAAGCTTCTGTTAAATCCATACAATGCTATGAATGGTATAAGCATGTATTAAGGCGATGTATGTTGAAACATATGGGTAAACTAATGCCCTGTTTGTATTTTCATTTGGACATTTGCCTCAACCATAATTCATTTTTGTATTTCATTTTCCTATTTCATTGTACCATATTTAATTTTTTGTATTGTCTTTACTATTTTTTTAAATACATCGACTGCTGTTTTTATAAAGCCGTCAGATTACTATATGTGCTTCCAAGTATAGAGCATGCATTTAAAAAAATTATACTGAAATTATTTAAAAGTATAAGCAATAAATGCCCTGAGTATACACATTTCCTTTAGATTCAATTTTCCAGTATTTATATTATGAATTTCTTGATGTTTAACAAAAAGACACATTTTATATGTAAGACATGTTTTGTCCCTTATTTCAAGAATCAGTGATAGTTTAAAACATGCTGTCTGAAAGTGTGAAAGAACTGTTTTTTTAGATTTAAAAAAAAGAAATGGGTGAAAACTTGGCCCATCCATTTTTATTGAAGCCCACCCAAAATACATTTCCTGGCTATGCCCTTGACTGCCATACTAGAAGTGGAGCTGGAAATGGAGGAGAGTGTTTCTAAATTGTATTGGTAGGCGTGAAGATCAGCTGATTGCAGCTTGACTAACGTGAACTGAAGCTATGCTTGATTTTTCTGTGAAATTTTACAAAATATAGTGGGGTTAATACTTAAAACAATAATAATAAAAATAAACTTTCAATGTCAAATAAAATTATACATGATAAATTCTGAATCTATGTACTGATTACCATTGTCCCATGTCTGCCAAACATCTGAAGGTATGGTCATATTTTTAGGAGTGAATGTAAAAAGCTATAGGACACTCCCTTGCTGCCTATTTAGTGAATGACATAACCTCCAGTGTGTTTTCTGTCTGAAATGCACCTTTTCATCCTAACTCCATAAAAATCCTCTGAATGCAACATTTCTCAGCTTTTGATTCTCAGTGTAATAATGCACAGTAAATATAGGTTTTCTAATGAAAAATAGCACTAAAGTACACATTAGTGTATATAATGTTTAACAGCATGGTGTTTCTTGATAAATAAAAGAAAAATGGCAAGACACAACCATGTTGCATTGTTGAAACTCAATTAGGTTTCTTACCAGATGTAGTATTGTTAGCGTTTCTCCCAAAGACAATCTCTGCTGTGATCGGCACCATGTTGTTTTATCACATGACTCCCTACGTCAGAAGTTTTAGACTGAGAGGCACGTGCCCCCTCAGATAGGGTGCGTGATTCCCCTGGAAAATTGTACCTTTTACTGACAGCAGAGAGTCTTCTGATAAGTTTGTTTAAATTAATTTAAATTATGCATTGCATAAAGAGAAGCCAAAATGCAACGCCCATGCTTGTGCGCGTGGGGTTGCACAAGGTTAAACTGAGTCGCTTTTAACTGCTATTGTATGGAATTCAGCAACATACTTTAAAGTATTTCCTTTTGTGTTAAACAGAAAAAGAAAGTAATATGGGTTTGAAATGACATGAGGGTGAAAAAATAATTAATTTGATTTTTGAACTGTTCCTTTAATCCTGGCTTTTGCAGTTTTTTTCAGCAGGGATGATCACTCTCTGATTAATAATATCACTACAAAAATATTACAGATGGGAAAAACATCCCCATAGTGTCCTTAAAAGACACTACTGAGTGTCTCTCCAGCGCCCATCATAAACAATCACGCACACAGAGCGACCTGATGATCAATTTGATAGATGCACTTTTTTTCCTGGAATGTGCATCCTGAGAGAGAGCTAAGCAATGCATGCTCACGTCTCTTTTTCTCTGCTCCCCACAGCTCGAGTGTGTGACAACATGCTCTTGCGTTGTCAGAACGGAGGTGTTTGTCACCACCACCAGCGCTGCCAGTGTCCAGTGGGTTTCACCGGCTTACTGTGTGAGAAGACCCAATGCCAGGGTGACTCCTGTGAGGAGTTGCAGTCCAGCCAGAGTGCTCTCCGCCCCCCACACGTGGCTCAGACTCTCCCGCTGGCTCTTCTATTGCTTATCTACTCCCTGCTGGCCACCCGAGGCCCCACATCACACTGAGGGAGACATTCATGCCCCAAAGACATTTGCCACAGGAGCTTTGACCTGGATTCCCGTTAGAGGACACAAGATGGCCAAAAAGAAATGCTCCCTTGCAACAAAGGACAAAAATAACCTTCTTTTTAGGAAATCACAAAGTTTTCTACTCAATATTATGTTTCAATTAAAGTTTGCCTGACACAATGAATAAACAGACTGCAAAACTAAAGAAACTGAGAGGAGAAATTTACAAAAACAAACTTGACACTCAATCTTTGTTACAAATTTAAGAAAGAAATCAAATCAATACATCAAATCTGAGAGCTTTGAAATCCTCTGCAATAAATTTTTTGAGACAAATCTTCAATGTCAAGATGAAACAAGATACTCTCCTATGCTACCATGTAAATTGAAGCACACCCTAATAAACTGTCTCTCAGAGTTCTCACAATCTATGTTACCCCACCATTTCTCTTCTTCCTGTAATTATGTGAAGTTATGTAAAAGTCCCATCTTCTTTATTGACCAATGCAGTATTGGTGGGATTGATGTATGTCTCACATAGTCTAGGCTCCAGCTTGAAAATGTGTGAAAGTCGGGCCATAGATCTTCAAGTACCATGGTGTAAACTTGGTTCCCCTTCTGTCACTCACTCAACGTTGTGTCGAATGAAGTGACACAAGGGGCCTTCCTGGGATGCCAAACGTACCTCTGAAACTGAGAAAAGGCCAATGTCAAGTTGGCAGACAGAATTTGCATGCCCCGCTCCGGACATACGGGTATAAAGGGAAGCGGGGCCGCGAGTGCCAGTCAGAATTTTCTTCAGAGCTGAATGGTTGTGCAACAAGCAAGCTGAAGTTCACCACTGTTTCACTCACCTCTGTCAGCGAGACGCATTGCTGTTGGATCTACGGCGCGTTTCCAGCTGACGTTCTCTCCCTGGGCGCTTCGATAGCGCTTTTCACTGTTAAAAGAGTGTTCTCCTCCTAAAAGTGTTTTGATTTCTCCAAAAGAGTTTGAGTTTTCCACTCACAAAAGAGCAATACACAGCAGCGTTGAACGTCCTTTTCAGGATGCGTCTTTTTCAAGATACCTTTCCGCCCCTGTGTTGTTCCTGGATGTGGTCGATTTCTCTCCAAGGCCAACTGCCACAGACGCTACCTTGTGTGCCTGGGCAGCCATCACACTGAGGAGGCATTCGTGGATGGCTCATGTACTCATTGCGAGAACATGACCATGGCAGCATTGCAGTCGCGGCTCTCCTTCCTCGAGGTGAATGCCACTTCAGCCGCCCCCCGCATCGCTCCTTCTTCCCATGGGATTGAGGACGACCCCGCTGACGATGAAGGCGATATGGGGATAATGACGGGCTCGGTTTCGCCGGGTAAATCTCCACAAACCACCCGCCCCCCGACATGCTCGCTCGCTTCGTCCAAGCTCGGGATGAGTGCGGCTTGCCTCACAGCCAGCCGGCATTCTCCCTTGAGGCGGGCGGGTGATGGCACCCCTTGTGGTCCAGAAGCGCAACCTCTGGCTGAACATGGTCGAGATGCGTGATTTATCAACGCCCCCATCTCCCAGCTCGGCCTCTTCGGCAACACCGTCGACGACTTCGCCCAGCAGATCTCGGCGGTGAAGAAGCAGATGGAGGCGATTTCTCACATCATGCCGCGGCGCCACCCAACCAGCGCGCCCCGCCTGCTTGCCGAGGGCGTCCCCTTGCGACCAAACAACAGACAGCTCCGCCTCAGCCTGGGCCCAGCTCTAAGTCCCAGCGTCGAGCACCTTACAGGCGGCGTACGCCCCCCGTCTCCAGGACCCCTTCCAGGACCAGGAAAGCTCCGAAGTGCTCCTGAGACGGGCGACCCAGGCAGTCAGACGTTCGCTCCGGAGCTGGTACCAAGACCACTCCGTCCCCCGGTGGAGGGCTAGGAGGAGAATCCTTGTTTTCATTACTTTCATTTGCCGCACCGCCTTCGGGCTGCGATACCCACATTCTCAATAAAAGAGTGATTTCCTCACTCCCTGGGTCATCCAGCCGGTGCGTGCTGTTTTCACAGCACCCCGGCCCCAAAACTCTACAGTACCGGCTCCCCGGATGTAGTTCCCTCACCTCCGGCCATGCGACTGCTCAGCCCCAGCGCTGACGAGTTCTGAAGACGCCTCTCTAGGACCTCTTCCTAGGTCTCTAATCCGTAGATGCCCACTTCCTCATCCTGGCTCACTCTCGCTCGGGTTGATGCATATGAGTCTGCTTCAGCACTGGCTGCAGACTCGAGAGGGTTGGGGACCTGCAAGCATTCTCTGTCAGCGACACCTGCCTGGAGTTCGATCAGGCACATTCTCAAGTTATCCTCAGACTGCGACCGGGCTACGTGCCAAAGGTTCCTACGACCCCCTTCAAGGACCAGGTCATGAACCTGCAAGCGCTGCCCTGGGAGGAGGCAGACCCAGCCCTTTCGTTGCTGTGTCCGGTACATGCTTTGTGTATCTATTTGGACCGCACGCTGAGCTTTAGATGTTCTGAGCAGCTCTTTGTCTGCTTCGGCAGATGGCAGAAAGGGAACGCCGTCTCCAAACAGAGGTTAGCTCACTTGGTCGCTGATGTTATTTCTTTAGCTTATCACACCCAGGCTGTCTACGAGAAGTGTGGCATCCTCGTTGGCACCTCCTTAGCAGACATTTGCAGAGCAGCGGGCTGGGAAATACCTAATACCTTTACCAGATTTTACAGTCTCAGGGTTGAGTCGGTCTCATCCCGTGTTTTGTCAGGTCTGAGCCGGTAGAACTTGGTAACGCGGCACAACCGACCGGGTGTTCCGCTTGCACACAGCCCCCTTCACCAAGTTGATCCAGTGTGCCTTCTATCCCAGGTTAGCTATTATTTCCCGCGGTAGGGTCCCCCTATCGGCAGACCCGCGTTTCCCTTGGGCAGCCCTGCTGCCCCAGTCGCCATGCTTGTAGAGTCCCCCTCATTAGGCTGGACCTACCACCATGGCATTTCCCATGTATGGCTTCACAACCCTCGTGGTGTATTTGCCTCATGTTACCTCCCCCTACACTGGGCAGGATGTGGCCTCCGCAGGGTCTTTTCCCCCTCAAAGAATAGGAAAGACCGCCTTCCCCGATGCATTTCATAGTGTTAAGACTGTTTCATCCAGCCGCTTCACGTCCTATGTGACATAGTGAGAGAGAAGGCCACGGCTGCTGGGCTTGCTCCCATACTAGTCATGTAGCACCTGTTCCCCCCTCAGGGGTGCGGGGAACCTAAGGTCTGTATGTGACATCTCTTTGGGGGTGTTGGGGAGAGTTACATGCAGCCGACACATGTGCCTCTAGCACGCAGTAGCCTGCTTGCACCTGTCTTGACAGTTCACGTAACACAGTCAGTGCAAGGCGTTTTTATATGGGACCCCTTTTGTCACTTCATTCGACACAACATCGAGTGAGTGACAGAAGGGGAATGTCACGGTTACTGTTGTAACCTCTGTTCCCCGAGGGAAGGAACGAGACATTGTGTCCCTCCTGCCACAGCACTAGACCTACAACTGTAAATGGCCGTACCTTATTTTTGACTCCTCAGTGCAAAATCCTGACTGGCACTCGCTGCCCCGCTTCCCTTTATACCCGTATGTCCGGGGCAGGGCATGCAAATTCTGTATGCAAACTTGACATTGGCCTTTTCTCAGTTTCAGAGGTACGTTTGGCGTCCCAGGAAGACCCCTTTTGTCACTTCATTCAACACAACGTCTCGTTCCTTAACCATAAACCATAAAGTTTTGGGACATTGTACCACTGTAACATCATGTTTTTGGTCATGTACCATGCTAATACCATGGAATTCTTTGAAGTAACTTGTAGTACCATCTAAATACCATAGTACATGAATCAGTCAGTACTATTATATATATCAAAGTACCATGGTGTTAACATTTGACACAATCACATACCATAATCCTACCACTTTATTATACCTCATGTAAGAGAGGGGAATGATTTCCAAGTTGGGCTGAGCACATGACTAGAATGGCCAGGCCCACCCTGGCCACCATATGGAGCTGGGCCTTTTCACACATATATTGTCACAAGCTGATCAGTCAGAGCTTGTTAATAATGAAGGATTTTCTATATCTGGTGATACTTTGTTGCCTGGTATAAGATAAAACATGACATATGAGAAACATCTGTGTTGAATTTTCTACTGGGATATTTTCATGACAAAAAAATAAGAATATTGATCAAGAGGAGAGACCATTACTAACATGACTTTTTTCACTGCAGTACCCTATAGAATTTGGGCATGTCTTGATGTGTTTTATTAATACCCTATATCTCTGTTGCTCACCAACTGCTTAAAATATATGTTTACATTCTCAGCAAATAAGCTGTACAAATATTTCACACCGCAAAAAAAAAAAAAGTAGCAAATTATTTATTATTGTTTAATGTTCGTTTACAGGCACTTTGATCGTGTTTTCTTAACATGAACAAGGCATCAATTCATAATAAATAATGAAATTATATATGTAATTAATTGGATTTACATTTAAACATATTTTATGTATTTGCTACTGTTTTAGTAATACTTTTGAAGCAGTTATTACTTAATATATAGATCGTAATAAAGCATTGACTAATTGCTAGCTAAACATTTTGCATGACCTAATCTAAACTTAGAACTGTTTATGCCTAATTTAAAATTTTTAATGATCCATTACTCTGAAAACTTGGCCCTGAAATAACCATCTCCACAGCATCTAAAACATTTTTATTTTTTTAAATAGACAACATAAAAGTACAGGAATAATAGTGAGAGGAAAATCCACAGTTTATTAAAAGACATCCTAATTGCTCAAAAGCCACTTAAGCATTTTCCATCCTGTTAAGCTTTATGAGCAGACTTGTTCTCATTATTGCCAATTAAAATTACTGTTTATTTCAGTTTCACCAGTGGACCTACTATAAATATTTCATAAAATGTAATCCGATTCCATAAGTAAAATCCAAAAATCCCGCTACAGTCTGTGCGCACTCTGGAAACTGCCAGCACATCACCAGGGTCATATGGCAGTGATGAAATGGAAAAAAGAAAAACACACACATAAATTGGAAAGAGAATGTTATATTATTGACTTTAAATTATATTTTGCCAATTCAGTGCCTTTTAAACTTCATTAGTGACCCACATTGTCAGGCCGTCCATGTTACTTTTCTCAGTGCTGGGCCGAATGGAACAATAACAGTAGTTGTGGTTACTGAATAGGGTATTTTATGTAACAATTTTCCAGAGATTGCAGGGGCGGATTTGTATCTAAGGCACTAATACTTGTAGAAAAAAAGATACAAGCACAGTATTTAATGTACAAATGTCTGCAGTATGACAAAAACGTATTAAGATTTGAATGCTGATCAACAATGAATTCATCTTTCATGATTCAGGCCGGGAGGAAGACTTCCTTCAGAAAGACTCATTTGTCTCTCAGAAAGCAAATTTTAGCCAAATCACCACTTTGATGACAAGTTTCAATAAGCAAAATTAGAAATTCAATACATACTTTTAATACTTCAAAGAAAATGTTTGCAATGTTAACCGCGGCCTCTACTCTATACTTTTTATTGAAGTTTAAAAAAATAAAGAATAGGATCCAAAGAAATATTTTTATATATGTATTTCCCAAATTCTGTTTTCCATTTGATTTTTTTCTGAATTCCATGTTTAAAGGATTAATTAAATTAATTCATAAAGAGTAATTTTTGTCAAATCACATGAGCACAGCAGAGGCTTACAGTACATTAAGTACAACAGCAATAATAATAATATTTATAATAATAATAATAATAATAATAACAACAACAATTATTATTATTATTATTATTATTAATAATAATGATACTAAAATGAATATTAAATTTTTACTATGCAGTAGTAATATATTTTTTTGTCATACTTTCTTCAATTTCACACATTTAAAGCAATCTTTTATTTTGAATGGGTGACTGTGTCGGTTTCTGTGTCTGTTTGATGGAAGTTTCACACTCCTGGATAAGCAGTTTGCTATGTGGTCATTTGATTGTTACACCATAAGAGGCTGCATTTTCATTAAATATATAGTTTGGAATGTGCTGCAATCATAATGTGATGTTTTTAGCCGGTCAACGCCTTCACATATTACTTTGAAGCATGCAACACAAGAGAACTTGATATTTCTTAAATTCAATTGCTGGCTTTTGTTTAATAATCAGAATAGTACACAGCACATTTACCAATGGAATCAATGATCAATGGAAAATTCCAAGTACTCCTTGCTGCAGATTGTAGCCCAATACTGTAGGTGATCTAATCCCATGCATATTGGATTATAGTGATATAGTGGATGATAATTTTTAGTTTGATTACTGAAGCGTACTTAACGGTCATTAATACAGTATATATTCATATAACACACACACATTTGCACATTAGGGCTGCAATGAAAATAAAATTGCGGTATGACATTGTGTGATTATTTAATGGCAAAGGGCTACAACAATTATTTAATTAAATTAATAGATAAATCAAGCTGTTCTCTTCAAAGTCTTTGCACGCTGCTCAGTCCTCTCTGTGTTGTGTAAAAGCCTTATTACAGAGCTCATAGTAACAGATGTGCTCCATTCGGTTCCATGTGCTGAGCATGTAATTTCACTTTGATTTCACTTTTGCATACTTCCAAACAGTGCTTAATATGTAAATCAGAAGGTGCCGAAATGCAAAGTGCATATGAGAGTGGAGGGGTAAAGATGTGGGTGTAGGTCCCCCAATGCGTGCAGAACACGTTGCTGAAAACAACATGCTATGTACTCAGATGCCCACTTACTAAGCTGTGGGTCTTACAGGACTCATTTTCAAATAATCTGCATGATATAAATGTTATGGAAATAATTTTTAATTATTTAGGCTACTCTGCACAACACATGTAAATGCCCACATCACCACATGCTTAATTATGGGGCTTACAGCACTTGCAGTCAGCAGTTAATTTCTCAGTAGGTATAACATAGACAAGTAGTGATGGGGGCGTGGTCGTGTGTCTGTCAGCAGGAGAGAGAGAGTGGTAAGGCTCGTCACCTGGGTTGTCATTATCTCTTATACCTGTTTCTTGTTGTAGTGATGGTGGAGGAAGACTAAGTGACAGAGAGAAACCTGAGAGAGACTGTACCTGAGTGTGCTCGATAAGATGCCCTAACTCATTTGTGTGTGACTACTTTGCCACCCATTGACAGTTCGCTGCCTCCTGACTCCTTCATTGCCCAAACAACGAACTTGTTACAGTGCTGCCTAAACCTGGGATTGATTGGAGGACAACATTGTCATGGAGTCTTCACCACTGGGCGAAGTCATCAAGTCCCTCGCCATCCTCCAGCAAACAAAACCCCAGGCCCTCATGAAGTTACGCCTGGAACTGGAGCAGCGTTTCCAACTCATGCCCCATGCTCAATTGGAGGACCGAAAGGTGTTCCAGAGCCTGATGGGGGGGCTGCAGCTGTGACCCCGGAGCCCACATTTCCAGTGACCCTCATCAAAATGAGACCAGGAGATGATCCTGAGGCCTACCTTGACCTCTTTGAGAAGACCGCTGAGGTGTGGAAGTGGCCTCCCGAACTACCCATCTGTTAACGCTACTCTCTGGGGAAGCACAGATAGTGGCCCAGCAACTTCCTGCCACCAGCCTCCTCGAATACCTAGACCAGAAGAAGGCTAACATGTATCGGGTTGGACGTAGTCCTGAACAGAACCGGCAGCACTTCAGATCCCTGAAGTTCGGAAGGCACGGTCGCCTTATTGCTTTTGCACAACAACTCCGGAATGCCTGTTGGAAATGGTTGTTGGCTGGCGGAACCCGCAGCACCGTGGACACCGTCGACCTGGTGACACTGGAGCAATTCATCTCCCAGCTTCCTCGGGGAAAGGCAGAGTGAGTCCAGTGCCACCATCCGGCATCGTTGGAGGAGGCAGTCCAGCTGGCAGAGGCCTACATGGCTGTGTTTCCAGGAGGCAGCAAACCAGAGACCTTTCCTTCTTTCTGTTTTCTCTCTCTCTCCAATGCATCTCAACCCCTGCAGGGACGTTGGGCACTTCCAGGATCAGTGCTCGGTGATGGAGGTAGTGATACTGGTCTGGATCCAAACAACTTCTACTGTTCTAAAACTTGATGCCACCCACCTAGTGTCTAATATCCCACCGATTTTGCATAGCTGGACATCTCAACGCTCTGCAGACTCTCTCAGCTCCATTCGGTTTATATTGGATGGGCTTTATATTTCCACACGCAATCAATCATTCTCATGTTCAAAGCCATTTGTGGGCCTGTGGCATTTGGCCTCCTTGTATGCCATGCAAAAAGTGCCCGTTGTTGTTTTTTCCAACCTGCGCTGTACCTCCTGATGTTGAACCTGGCTAGCCACTGCTATGGCAGCCTCCTGCTCCTGTCAGTGAACCTGGTTAACTGCTGCTGCGATAGCATCCTGCAGCTGCTCCTGATCGCTACCACTGCAACCGCCCTCATGTGTTGTCATTGCCATCCTGACTCATTTAGAAGCATCATGTGACTCTTCTTTTATTTTGAAAAAGGATAGCAAATGTAACTGTATTTTTGACATTTTTACTTTGCACACTTCAGATCCTCTCTGCTTCAGGTTTTGGCGGTTTTGGACTTTATTTTTGTCTGTGTATGTGACGTGGGCCTAATTAACCTGCAAGCTTTTCGCTCCCGAATCTCGTCATTTGAAGAATAAATCAAAACTAATAAAGAATGTGAAATTCCTTGAAAATTGGTCTGTAAATTAAAAATATATATACTGTATCTATATTTTTATTTTTATTTTATGTTATTATTATTTTATTTTTTATAACATTAAAGGTACCGGATCCCACGCAAC